>NC_087223.1:13941409-13944351 GCF_015104395.2 Macrobrachium nipponense
ATAAGTTTCTTATTATTGGTTTCACTCCAAAACTGAAGTAATTCATAATCACATTATGGTCTTTATTAACTTGGTATATTAGTCAAACTTGCCTCATACCTCTCTCGCACAAATGTTCTGCCTGTGTTTTCTTTATTTTGCTCATGCTATTTACTGACCTTCTGATAAATATTTTTCTTTACTTTCAATTCACGATTATTTCACCAAGAATTCTGTGGGCATCCACAAGAACAGTGTCATTCCCTGAATATTTGGTTTCGTCAACATTGCCAGCCTGTTTGCCAAAATATTAATTTACAGCTTCTTGATCTGTGTTTAATTTGACTATGTAGATTTGAGTACTTGGCATGTTCTACTTTGCCTATAATAATAATAATAATAATAATAATAATAATAATAATAATAATAATAATAATAATAATAATAATAATAATATTAATATGTGGCGCCATGGCAGAATGGGTTAGGTCATCAATGGACTGGTTAAGCAACATTGGGGCTGATGTTGGGTGGGTGACCGCTCCCATCAGCATTGATTCCTTGGGAAGGTATCTTTACTACAATTTCCTCAGTCTTCTCAGCTGTAAATGAGTAATGAGTACCTATTCCAACGGGGTGGGGTAGGGTCCAGCTATGGGCCGTTAAATGGCAAAACTCAGGAATGATGGAAAGAAATGAAGGATTAAACAACAAAGACATAAATGGAACCTCTGGCAACAGAGGAGCTTCGTCCGGCAGCCAGATATGCAACCCAATTGAAGGGAAGACAGTCAGGTACTTGGAGGTCGTCATCCAGCAACTGACCACCACAATGACAGTACCCAACAACCAAAGCCTGGAGCTACAGAAGCAAACCAGAAGAGAAAATGGACAAGAGATGAAAATAAGGAAATATGGAGATGCTACATTCAGAAGCAACTCGACGGAGACAGGATATAGAAGAAGGTTGGCAATATCAGGAATGAGAGAAATAACATGTCCCAAACAGAGCAGAGGCTGGCAGACCAAGTAAGGAACATAAAGAAAAAGAACTGGCTCTCATGAACAGAAAGAGAGGAACTGGAAAAAGAAATAACACACAGCAACAAACTAAAAGGAGACGAACTGAGAGATGATACCACAGAAGAAGACAGGGATGATGAGCTATCAAACAACGACACACGATGAAACACCTATGAACTAACGGAGAGGATAGAATAGGTAGGAAAGATCAGACGATGGATGAAGCCAGATACAGGCAGAACAAAGATCCCCTCCATGAAAGCCTATAACACAAAGAAATTAAGGGAGAAAACAAGTGAAGTCAATAAAATAAGGAAAGTAATTCACACCCCAGTATCACAGAAACAAATAACCTGGCATATGTAGCAGCTCCAACACCACCATCACAACCAACCCAACAGAAACCAAAACAGCAACCTCCTTGGAAAAGGTGCAGGTAAATATAAATCATGGTGATGAGATCTGACTTGAGTAAACTGAAAGATATGGCAGAAAAGAGGTTAAGAAGCAAGAAATCAAGGAAGGAACTGAACGAGAAATACAAAGTACATGAAAGGGGACTAAACAACACATTAGAAGATGTAAAACAGAGGCTTAGAGCCAAAGCACATAAGATCCAATGGTACATGAAGAGGAATAAAGGATACCAAAAGAATAAACTCTTCAGCCAACTAACAAGGGAAGACAACCACCAGGAAATTCCTGAAGATGAACCAAGTAAGAGACTAGGAAAACATATGGAGCAATCCGGCATCACACATCAAACATGCAACATGGCAACAGGAAGTCAAGGCAGAAGAAATGGGGAGAATAAAATAAAGATCCACCAAGATCACGACAGACATAATCAGACACCATCAAAGGAAAATGCCCAACTGGAAAGCCCCAGGTCCCGATGAAGTCCATGGATACTGGCTCAAAAGTTTCAAGGCCCTACAGCCACGAATAGCAGAATAACTCCACCATTGTATCACAAACCACCATGCACCCAAATGAATGACCACAGAAAGGACATTCTTAGTACAGAAAGACAAGAGCATGGGACATATATCCAGTAACTACAGGCCTATCACCTGCCTTCCAATAATGTGGAAGTTACTAACAGGTATCATCAGTGATACCTAGAGGATACAAGCACCATCCCCCACCATCAGCTTCCTGAAAAATACAGTGTGCAACTGGAATACAATACTTACAAACTCTGGAATAAGACTAGCAAAGGGATCTTCCAGGGTGACTCTCTGTCTCCACTACTCTTCGTAGTAGCCATGATTCCCATAACAAAAGTACTGCAGAAGATGGCTGCTGGGTACCAACGAAAGAAAAGACACAGCAGAATTAACCATCTGATGTTCATGGACGACATCAAGCTGTATGGTAAGAACATCAAGGAAAATAGATACCCTAAGCCAGACTGTAAGGATTGTATCTGGGGACATCAGGATGGAGTTTGGAATAGAAAAATGTGTCTTGATCAACATACAAAAGGGCAAAGTAACAAGGACTGAAGGGAACAACATCAAACACATAGATGAGACAGGATACAAATATCTGGGAATAATGGAAGGAGAGGATATAAAATACTAAGAGATGAAGGACACGATCAGGAAAGAATATATACAGAGACTTAAGACGATACTGAAGTCAAAACTCAATGCCAGAAATATGATAAAAGCCATAAACACATGGACAGTACCAATAATCAGATACAGCACAGGAGTAGTGGAATGGACGGAGGCTGAACTCCGCAGCATAGACCAGAAAACTAGAAATATATGACATAAACAAAGCACTACACCCAAGAGCCAATACAGACAGACTATAACATCACGCAAGGAAGGAGGGGGAGGGGTACTAAGCATAGAGGACTACGTCAACAATGAGAACAGAGCACTGGCAATATCTGAAAACCAGTGAAGACGAGTGGCTCAAGAAGGCAT
>NC_087223.1:13944851-13967351 GCF_015104395.2 Macrobrachium nipponense
ACAGTCACCGAGTTTGCTTGTTTGATTCTGACGGGCTACTGTTTTCTATTTCTTTTTGTAAATAATTAGGATCCTCTCTTTTATTACCATCGGCAACATATTGTGTGTTTTTAGCATTATGTTGCTGGTTACGTATAAAGCAATGAATGACGAACTATTAGGAACTGAGCGATTACTAATAAGACAAGTTATCACTACTGCATTCCATATTAACTGTTTGTACTTCATTCTTTGCTAAAATTTGAAATAGTGAGGGATCCTGGTCAGCGCATTAGCCTGATGAAAGTTTTTTACAGACATGTTATTCCTGCAATCCAGCCATATTTTTAAAGTTGAGTTGAGTCATTGAGGTTCGATATTTTATATAACTCAAAAAACTCAAGGCTAAAACTGCGATCGGGACTTTGCAAAGGAGCATTTATTGTCATGACCCGAAATAGTGTTACCTCTAATTTATATAGATTTGTACGGGTGTTCCACTTGTTTTTTGTGTGTTTTCTAATCACTACGGTGCTTAACGACCCTATCCGTGCATCTGTATAAATACAGACGTCCACTGCGTAAACGCATATTCACTGTTTAATATGATTTGTTACGTAAGGGATTAATAATCACCCAAAATGATAAAATTAACATAGTATATGATTATGATATTTCAGTAGAACTTCTGGAAACAGACACTCAAAGATAAAAAACTCGTAGTAGCGAAATCTCAATGATGTAGATAATTTCTGTAAAAAAGTAAGATTAAGAATGTCTCGTAACTTCAGCCACAGGAATAATGAAATTCGACCTGCAAAGGCAAACACTCAAAGTTACTCCCAAATGAATAAAAAATTGTACTTAGCTTGCTTTTGTGGGAAGTCACGGTGTTCCGATAACGACACACGGCCTTGGTCCTCCTTCTCTATTTAGCGGATGACCTGGTTTGGCTTCAGTTTTTCCCCCCCGTGCGCGTTGTTTCGATGATTCGAGCCCTTGAAAATCCGATGCTGCAGACGCGTTCGGTTTGTTTCTTGCAGTGCCGGAAACGCTCACTAACGATGTTTTCTTGAATGATTCTAATGAGAGACGAAGCTTCCGTTGTCGTAGGAAAAAAAACACGTCGGTTTTGTTTCTTGAAGTTATTCACTAACGATGATACTAAGTTGCTTGACGAATCTTGTTGTTTTCTGAAGTCGCTCACTAATGATGATACTAGGTTGCCTGAAGAATCTGCTGCTTCCGTCGTCGTTGACTTCTTATGATACATGATTTATTATTCTGGTTTTTTCTTCGTAGGACGTTGTAGAGTTCTTCTGGTCCGCTGGCCACCAATATTAGGGCTGTGCCTTGTATGATAAGGCGCCCTATGAGGTAATGTTAGACTAGCGATAAACTTACGCTAAGTCGGTTGGTATTGCACTTCCATCTTCAATGGAGTGTCTGGGGTTTTGTAGATCACTTACGAAGTCGGTATTATCTTTACGACGATGTGTTAAACTCATGGTTCGGTGAGGTTCTTGTAGAAAACACTAAGTATAAAAATAGATATATTCTTGAAGTTTTACATGCTGAAGATCAGATATGATTGTACAAGTCTTCTATGACGATAGCTTGATCGCTTCTGCCAATGATGATGGCTAATCCTATTCCTCTACATGATAAAGCTTAGGTAAAGAGGTACAGGTCTTCTAATGTCGATAGCTAACTCTGTTCTACTGTCTACCATCTCTGTTACAAGTTATGAAGGAACAGACAGTAGTTCGAACATATGAACATACATACAATGACAGTTTCATACGAACACACAATCAAAGAGACACGCTACAGATCACGTAGGCCGTTTGAATCATAGGTCGGGGGTAGTTGTCTCAAGCAGGGAGCTTGACTGTTTCAAAACAAATGAATGACCACAGATGACGGCATGTTATCTTAGCCTACATACTTATTGTATACGTCATCTTTAGCGTCTCTAGTCTGATCACATTCCTGCAAGCAATCTTTTATATATATGGACTAACATTCCATATTTTTATTATGTAAACTCTTACAGACTAGCATGCGCCTGTCTAAGAGACTCATGCCACGCCTATGAAGAGGCTATCAAGAATCCCGCCCGCACCAAACACCAAGAGGCCATCTTCGGGATGTCATCATCCAGAACACAAAGATCATCGGAAAGGCCCCAGATGCACGTCGGTTACGCCTGCTGGAGGTGCTTCTCATCAAGCAAATATAACCAACACTAAATATGACGCAGGAAGAATTTCTCCTCCCCACGAGTATGAGAAGACCTACAACCAACAATGCCGATCATGACAACTCTACAGAAGACAACGCCCCCGAACGAGATACTCTTGCAGCCAATGAAAATAAAATTACCTGTGACGTCCTGCAGCGTAACATAATGTCTAACAAAGTTACTGCATAGCTCAGGAGGTCTAGACAGCAGCAGAGCCTGCAGCATCGCAACCATTGACTCGGCAAAAGTGGCCTAAGACCTGGTTTGAGCCGTCAATGAAAAAGAAGACTTATCACCACCAGCCAACAGGAGATCAGCATAGGGCAGACCCCATGCTGTCGACCCCAAATATAAGGAGGACGGACACCACACTAAGAGCAGTCCACCCTCAGCTTCCTAGCCTAGAGGATGTCTGGCAGCTCCAGAGAGAGAGAAAGAGAGAGAGAGAGACGAGAGAGAGAGAGAGACGAGAAGAGAGAGAGAGACCGCGAAAAAGAGAGAGAGAGAGAGAGAGAATCGTTGTGACTTTGGATTGACTGAGAATCGTTGTTGACTTTGATGACTACGGTATCATAGTTTATCTGTAAAATTCAAATATACACAACGATTTTGACTATTTGATCATGACCTCTATAGGCGCTCTACTAGCCTGTTCAAGTAGTACTGACAAAGCTGCTATTCAGAAAATAGTGAAGAATCTCTACAAGTGTACTGCTGCTGAAGTAGCTGAATTAATAAAATAAAATAATAATAATAATAATAATAATAATAATAATAATAATAATAATATACTTTATTAATAGTCATGGCTACTTCAGCAGCATTACATTTGTAGAGATTTCTCTCTATTTTCCAAAAAGCGGCTTTTTCTGTGCTACTTAAACAGGCTAGTAGAGCACCTATAGAGGTCATAAACAAATACAGTGTCAAAATAGGTGTATATATTTGAATTTACTACTACTACTACTACTCACTACTACTACTACTTAATAATAATAATAATAATAGTAATAATAAGATAGTATTTCTAAGTAGTAAGTGTACGCCAACATTTACCTTGGAAACTTATTTTTTCCCACAGTTTTAGTGTTTTTGATGAAGAAGCAGCGATATATCTTTTATCGGTCAACTGCTGTTTACCTCCTATCTCAACCCAACAGCGATGGGGGACTTTGAGAACCCTGAGAATTTGGTGTTTTGGTTGGGGGAGAACACATGTAAACAACGCGACCATGTTTGTGTTGTGGTAAAGTTCGACGGATATACAAACCATTAGGAAGCCATGTTCCACGGAGGGGAGCGGCTGAGGGACGGAGGGGTACGGGGTTAGGTGGGTGGGGTAGGTACTTCCACACATAAAATGTGAGAGAAGGCACTAATTGGAAAGGAGGATGGGGGTTAGGTAGCGGGTTTTGGGCTTGTGCAAATAACAATTGATCAACAAAAACAACTTCCTATCAATGACACTGAAGCTGTAGGAAAAATCAATTTCTATAGAAACTGTAAATAAGTTTAGTAAAGTGCCTTCTATGTTCTTATCCCTTTTCTACTTAGAATTGTAAATTAATTTTTTTTTTTTTCAAATTTCCTTCCATACATTTTCCCTCCAATATCAACACGTGAAGTAGCTACAGCTTGCTGGACGGTGGAGGGCAGAACGAGGGAAGCTTCCTGGACATGGAGACCGGCATACATTCGAGAAGGTTTTGGTCCATAAATAGTTGCTTTTGGAGAGGAAAATGTATTGAGAACTCCCTCTCATCCAATGCAAGAGACTGAGTTACGAGTCTAATAAAGTTAAGAGTATCTACAATAAGGATTCTTCAAGCAACATCAAAATCTTGAAATATATACAAGATGAGTGCATGCTGCATGTTAAGGTAACTGGGTAGCTATGCTTCATGTGTTATTTCAGGGATTGGGTGTTACTGAATTCCCATTGAGAAAATCCCGGGTACATTTAAGGCCGTATTCCGTGGCGAACTAGACTGTGGCAGTTGACATTTTTCTATAGAATTTTACCTTCTGAACAAGAATTTAAAGTAATATTTTTTTGGCCGGCTGTAATTAACCTGAAATTTACCTTTGAACTCTATCCTATGGTAAGCTGGACCAATGGGAATGCAGGGTTTTGGATGGGGTGCAACGCTTGAGAGAATTATGCCTTTCAACTCCATCCTACGGTAAGGGGGAATGATGGGAAAGCGGGGTTATGGGTGGGGTAAAACGGAGGAAGGTTTTGATGCGTTGTGTTATTTCCTCATATTTATGACATTTGAAACACGAAATACAAGCTGAAATAAAGCGATAAATAAACCAATAATAGAACCTTTACATAGCCAAAATCCATCTATTACTGTTATTATGACGCTGAATCCTACTACGCATGTGTCAATCCTACTGCACGTGCGCCAATCCTACTACGCATGCATCATGTTATAGGGGAGCTTTTGTTTCAGACACCGACTTTGAAGTGAGGAAATAATGGGGTTTGGGGTGGGGTACATCTACTTAACCAATCATGATGCATTATTAACCATATACATTGCTATAGGACCGAGTGGAGAATTTGGTGGGAGTCGTGCATTAAGTTACATATATTCCTTTTCCTCATTTGTTTTATAATCGTGTTATATTATTTCAAGCTTTTACTTCTGTTCCGTTTATCATAGAATTTGTTTAATATGTGCACTGACTTGTTCTCACTTCATAATGCTGCCCTTTAAATCTTACAATATTACGTTACAATTGAGGGCAGACCCCCAGAAAGATGCCTAAGTGGTGGGACTAGAAGGTGGTTTTAGGACGTTTCGATACCTTTCTGTCAGTGACTTGAAATTGAAGGTTGCTTGGGGATATCCCATACATGATTTATACATGATTTTTACACCGGTCACTCTCTCCATTATTCATGTCTGGCTATTATCATTCCATCGTATTACAACGCATTGCTCACCCATAATTCATTTGTTAAAATTTTACCTTATTATTAAAACATTTAGATTCACATATTACATTTTTACATTATAGACACTTCAATTTACACTTTTTCCTTCCTTCTTTTTTCTATATTCACCTTTACATGGCTTTGTCACCCATAAAAATTTCTTGGATAAAATTTTACTTATTATTATATTACATTATATTATCTTCCTTTAAGGGGTACCGGGTGAGGTAACACTCTCTTCTAGGCTAGGTTAGGTTAGGTTAGGTTGGTTTGGTTAGTATTCTAACCAATATGTTACCCTTCTCAGATTGTTTTTCTTTAAGAGCAGAGCACCCCCAGTCAGGTAACATGTTCTATAGGTTAGGTTAGGTTAGTATCCTAACCTATATGTTACACTTCTACGATTGCTTTTCTTCAAGGGGGGATCTCCTCACCCCCCCAGGCAGTCAACACGTTCTACTAGGTTAGGTTAGGTTAGGACTGAATGAAATATCCTCGCCAGCAAGTTATTATATAACCAAAATATACTTAATTTATTCTTTCCATGAGTAGAAACCAAACACAAAATGTATTTGTTGTACCTAAATGTTAATGAAAGTTGGCCTAGCGAACTTTGAAATACCTTGTTCTCTTTTAATACTATGCTGAACTAGGTTTGGAAGCACTCCAATTACTGCCTTTTTACCAATAGTTGCTCTATCCTCAGTTTACAGAAATGTAAAACTATTAGTAGCAAATTTCTGTGTTCTTAAATAAGAAACCTGAAATTCATCTCACTCATCTAAATTGCAGATTTATTGGATCTATCCTAACAAGAACAAAGTCTCCATCCTCTGGGAATTTATCAATGAAACCAACTTCTGTGTTTTCGATCTCTTCCTCAGAGATATCAGAACAATTATTGTTAAGCTCGGCTGTCAAGAGATCTTCAAGACAATAATGGAGGTCTTTATCACTGGTTTGGTCCTCATGACTAACTTTTTAGTATTTTTTGTTGCCTTTTGATATTTCTTGAGGTATCATTTTCAAACTTTTTTTCCTTCTTGGATGGGATTTTTTGCTTTCACTTCAGTGCTTTCTGTTTAAGTTTAAGCTTTTCTGGTGTGTCCATTGCAATCATGCATCTTCCATGCTTTCTGTCTTTAGCTGCCTACTTCCTCTTTCCAGGAATGGTCGAATTTTCTCAGGAGAAAACTGCTGTTGTGATGATGGTGTAGATTGTTATGCTTGTAGGTGATGAAAATCCTCCTGGTCAACCCTGTTCCTATCTTTCTTCACATAATCATGAAATGTGCTCCGAGGGATTCCAAACTTAAGGGGAATTGTTCTACCTGAACCACCCTTTTCTCTAAACTCCTGAAGTGCATTTTCTATACCAGCAGCATACTCTCGTCCAATGATAGGCTTTAAGGAAATATAATAAATCTGAAGCAAAGGATAGGCTATTTTTCTTTGTAATGAGGGGTCCTAGATGGGTTTATGAAGTGCTTCATAATAAAGGCCATTATGAGCGGCTAATGAATGGGTATACTACACAAAATACAACGCAAATATTGTTAGTGAAAACCTTTTGTTTCTTTGACAGAAATCATAATTAGTAAACCAATTGCTCAGAGGGATGATTCGGACACGTCCAAATCATGCCTACCCTAGACTGTCCGAACCATCCCCCACAGATTATAACCAATTGATGACACCCTCAGTCCCATGTCCTTCGAGATTACAGGCGGGTAACAACTACAACATCATCATACAGTGCAAATTCACACCCAAACTGATAATCAACTTCCTTACCATACTCACTACTCCACACCTTACGATTCAAATGCAAAAAATTACATAGGAAATGAGGAAAACAATTTAACCTCTATACTAAAATAAACACCATTTGTCAACCAAAGTCCATGTGTCAATGGTAAACAAACTCTTGCGATTTCACGTGATTTTTCGAAGCTGAGGTCCCCTTACGTTTTCCAGGAAATGTACTGTCAGGACCATCCCACAGTCTGAATCATCACCGCTCTCCCCTATCATATCATTATCTGTATCTCTAAATGTTATTTTTTATAATATATTAGCTTGCTCCCAATGTTTATAATTCTCATTTGTGTTACTATTATGCAAACATTCGACATTATTAGATTGTCATTACTTTTCAAGTCGGTCTGGCCAGCTTTTGAAGGAAACCTGAAATAAAGGTTATCAAACTAACCTGACAAACCTAACCTAAACTAACCTAGTAAGCCGTGTTACCTTGCACGGACAACATCCTATGGCTATTCTCATTTAACTATAACAACATGCTGAATTCTTATGCATTCCATATTGTGTAGAATTCTCTGGCCTTTCCACCAATATAATTACTATGTATGAACACAGACTGTGTCTGTAGTTATTTATGAATATATGTCTGTAAGAAAACACAAATCTACTGTCTCACAGTCATTTCTGTTCTCGGCGCGAGTCGGCGCAACTTATCCGTCCGCACCTGTCTATGTCAACCCAGTTCGTCTAATAAATCATCAATACCCAGCTACCTGTCTGAGTCTCTGGTCCTCACAACCTAGCTAGGGTCCTCCTTTAAAAGTAACCTAAAATAAATGTTATCTTGCTATAACCTAACCTAACTTAGTACACTGTGTTACCTGGAAGGGGACTTAGTGGCCCACTGGACGCCATTTTAAAGGAAACCTAAAATAAAGGTTATCATACTAACTTGACTCACCTAACATAGTATGCGGTGTTAGCTGGCATGGGGCAAACCTAAGCTAATGCATTCTAAAATGTTGCAACAAAAATAGACGGAAAGAAATAAGAGAAAGAGAAATGAGTGTCTTGTACAAATAATGTATAAATCACGTATGGAACCATGCAGCTAAAACCCCAACTTGATGTCACTGAGAGATAGGTATCGAATCGTTCTAAAAAAAAACGACTTTGCACCAAAAGCTCCCCAATAACATTGTAATGTGCAATAGCATTTGGAAGAGCAGTAGTAGTAGAAGCTGGGATTTGCTTTAGAAACAGCTGCTCTTTTCTGTTTATTTGTGCTTCAATTTTGGCCGTTTCTTTTTTAAATGCCATATAGGGAAAGACATGCTACAAAACCTACTCCTGGTGGTCTCCCCACTCAAAATCCCACATTCCCAATGGGCACCCTACTTGTAGAATGATAACTGCATACTAGAATCATTATCCCTGGTGTATCCCCACCCAAAACCCCAAATTTCCATTGAGACCCCTAGCTTGTTGGATATAGCTCTATGGTAAATTACAGTTTAATTACAAAAGGTAAGGTTAAATTGTAAATAAACCAACAAAAACTGTAAGAAATGTTAATGCCCTAAGAAATATTGGCTGCGGACTTAGTACTTAGATCTGCCCAAAATATAAAGATTAAAGAAAAAAATGGAATTCATTAAATGAGTAGAGGATTCACGGTTGCAAAGAAAATATATAGGCTGAAATGTGTTTATGCAAACAGAAGAGGCTAAAATAGGTATTCAGACAATTATAAAAATACGAACGCTATTATAAATGTGTGGAATCGGTATTTAGTGTCATTCGGCAGATATGTTATAATTCAGCAATTATGCCGGCCGGTGCTGTGGAAAGGATAGCATTATCTCAGTTAAGGAGATCGGAAAAGTGTGACAATAAATTTTTTTTAATGCTACACCCTTTGAAATGTAGACATCATTTCGCTGGCTCTCACAGAGACAAAAGCGAGATTTCGTAATCAAGGATTCATCTCTTTTGGAAGTGGTGCGGTCCACCAAAGGATGTAAACTTGGCTCTCACGGGTGTTCATACGTGACCAAAGCATGGAGATCATATGTCTTTGTACAAGGGAGGATCATGGTGCCATGATACAACATCTGATCTGGTTTTGATCAGATCTGATGGCTGGGACTATTAATTGTACGTACCTGAGTATGTACATTGTCGTTCCACTATATGAAATGGAAGATGAAGGATAGTTGGGCATTTGGGGGCCGCATATCGTAGCCGTTGTTTTGTGTGTGTTTGTTGCTGAAATGGGTAAGCCACAATATAGTAAAGACAATGTAGTCAATTACTGAAGTAAACTTAAGGATAATTGCCTTTGATACACTGAAATGTGATTTAATAAATATCCCTCCATAGATTTAATCGGTGAATGCGAGTTTGGAAACATGGAAAATTGTAGTTCCCGTGAATAGCGATATTGGAGAAATCGAATAGGTGAAATGTTGTGAAAATAAGGTTTTTTTTCTGTATGTGAAACTTTTAGACTGACGGGATCCTGGAGACTGAGGTCACAGGAGTTTTTCCACGGTATTTTTAAACTTCCCTGTCTTGTCCTTGTGTGCACTGGGACCTCGTTCTCAATTGTTTTGAAGTTGATTTCTTTTTGTAAGTTGTTTATTGGCACAAGTCTGCCTTTCAGTTCATATATTATCTTAGATTTACATAGTTTAATTTTGTGATAAAACTGGGTTTCACAATTTTATCAGAAAATTAAACTAACCTGCTCTTTCTAGACTTTGGACAAACTATACAAGAGAAGCCATGAGATGTATCACAATTGTTCACAATGTCATTCTGAGATGCCTCGGCAACACACTCATCTACTACTATGCCACACAGATCATCATAGA
This sequence comes from Macrobrachium nipponense, assembly GCF_015104395.2. Lineage (NCBI taxonomy): Eukaryota > Metazoa > Arthropoda > Malacostraca > Decapoda > Palaemonidae > Macrobrachium > Macrobrachium nipponense. The sequence continues at coordinate 13,954,663 of NC_087223.1, forward strand.
AAAACTCCTGGGTAATTTAAAATTCTTTGTTGGGTGAACATGTCCAGTCAGATCACCTGACTGAGAAACAGCAGCATTTCGACCATGCAAATGATCCCAAGCAGTGAGGTAAGAAGAGGAATAAAATGTGGGAAAGATGGGATAATGAAGCAGCTGTTATCCTTCTTTCACACTCGGGTGGCCTGAGTTACTGTGTATATTTATTCCCTATTTTTGTATTTTATTAGTGTCATCGGCAGAATCCATTATTATTATTATTGCATTTCTACATTTATTATTTGCATTATTACTCTCATTATTATTGACCTTTACTTTTCGTATTTAGCCCACTCCATGGACTGGACTGAGAGGTCTGAGTAATACGAGCGAGCGAGCAAACTGATTTTATTCATCAAATGAGGCAGAACATAAGGCGGTATGCGGACAGAAATGTATTGGTTGTCACGCATGCACAAACAAACATAAACAAAAGGGATGGAGCCCCCGCTGTGAATGTGTTTCTTCACAGATGAAAATACATATATAAAAAGAAAGGGCGTAAAATGCTCTACATTTTAGTTCCTGGAAGAATAAAGAGGACATATGGATATACAGATTTTTGCAATGGAAGGGCAAACATTCGCCTGAATGTTGTCCTTACAAATACTCCCTCCCCCCACAAGGCCAACGATTACATAGATTCATTGGATGACTAACGGTATCTTGCGGGGAGCAGAAGGAGTCCTTGGGTTCATGATTCCCTCGGTTGTGGGGCGTCTTACGTATCCTCGTCGTCTTGAAAGCCGGAAAGCAGGATGTCGCCCCTGGTAGTGGGCCTGGGGTGTTCGACTGTTTTCCTTAGGCGGCATCGACGACGTTTAGGGGCACTGCCAGAAACCAGTGGCATCAGTGTTATGTGAGGGGCTTCAGCGGGGTCGTTTTCATCGGGAATGATGGCAGGCTAGAGGCAATCTATTGAGACCCAGTCATTGTGGCCACTAATTGACACAAGGAATGCCTTCTCCTCCCAATGGATGACTCGGTGCGGGCCCTGGTAGGGCCTCGTCAAGGGCAGGCGGACAGCGTTGTTCCTCATGAAGACAAACCTGCAGGGTCCAGGGTTCACGGGCGGAACTTCTTCGGCCTGTCGACGTACGTCTCTCGGCAGGGAACAAACTTATGGGCGACTGTACACAACCTAGCCAGGCAGGGGAACATCAGGATCGTCATTGTTGTCGGGAAGAATTCGCCTGGCACTATCAGGGTCTCCTCGTATAATTTCTCTGCTGGGGAAGGGTCGCTGTTGGCTCTTGGGGCAGTGCAGAGACCGATGCAGTTTCTGACAAACTCCTGAGCGTCCTTCCTGATGCCGTTCCACAAGAACTTCTCCGTCAGGGGCCTGGTTGTCGTGCGGGGCGATGGGCGCAAGAGGTCGTGAATGACGTTGAACACCTGTTACCTGCGGGAGGCGGGTATCAGGGGATGAGGGCGTCCTGTGCTGGTATTGCAGAGGAGCGTCGTCCTGGAGGGGCCGAAGGGGATGTCCTCCCAGCAAAGGGCAGTAATGGCGGTCCGGTAGGGTGGTACTTCGGGGTCGGAGGCTTGTTCACACACTAGGTCTTCGTAGTTGACATTGAGGTGAAGGGAGTTGATCTTGACCCTTGAGAGGGCGTCGGGTACAGGATTTTTTCTACCGGGGCCGTACTCGATGGAACACCCGAACTGGGAGACGGCCGCGACATGACATTGCTGCCTTGCGGACCAGGCGTCGCCCACCTTGATGAAGGCGTGGACCAGTGGCTGGTGGTCTGTCCTTATGGTGAAGGGGACGCCCTTCAGAAGATATTTGAAGTGGTGGATGGCCTGGTAAACTGCAAGGAGCTTGTGGTCAAATGTGCTGTAGCAAGTCCCAGCGGGTTTGAGCTTCTTGCTAAAAAAGGCTAGCAGTGTGGGAACTCCGTTGGCCAGCTGTTCCAGGACGGCACCACATGCGATGTTGCTGGCATCAGTGGTGAGCGTCAGGGGCACATTGGGCTCCTAGTGAGCCAGGGTGGTGGCCCTGTTAAGGGAAGACTTGGTATGGGCAAAGGCGAGCTGCTGATCTTCTCCCCATGTCAGCTTCTTAGGTTTGCCCTTCAGGACCTCTGTCAAAGGGCGCATGGTGTGGGTGATGTCCGGGACGAACCTTCAGTAATAATTCACCATCCAATGAATTCTTGGAGGGCCTTGATGGTTGCCGGCGTTGGGAATTTCTCCACTGCAGCCACCTTTGATGCCATGGGACGAACTCAGTGCTGAAGGTGCATTTGTCAAAACGGATGACAAGTAGGAGCTTGAAGACGGCCCGGATGTGGTTCAGGAGCTCCTCGACGATCTGGAAAAGATACAAATATCATCCACGTAGCAGACGCAGAAGGATAAGTCACCAAGGATGCTGTCCATGAGGTGTTGAAAGGTGGCCCCAGAGTTCTACAGGCCGAAGGTGGAGAAGGTGAACACGAAGGATCCGAAGGGCGTGATGATTGCCTCTTTGGAATATCATTGGGATGGACAGGGACTTGAAAATACGTTTGGAGAAGACCTTGGCGCCATGAAGGGGCCTGATGAGGTGCTGCGTGTTTGGCAGGGGGTAGCTTTCAAGCGTGGTGACGAGGTTCAGATGCCGGTAGTCACCGCAGGGCCTCCACATACCGTCTACCTCCTTCACCCATGGACTTGCTGCCTTTTAACAGATCCCCATTTTCTCCATTTCTTTGAACCCGGTTTTGGCTTTTTGGAGGAGCTTCGGCGGGAGGCGGCAGAATTTGATGTATGTCAGGGGCCCTTGGTCTCAATATGGTGGGAGACACCGTGCTTGGGCGCGGCCCCAGCCGCCTGGCGAAGCTCAGAGTGGAAGACATCCGGAAACTCCTGGAGAAGGGAGGCGTATCTGTGATGGGGAAGAACGGAGCAGATGGTGGGTGCCCTTGGTCCTCTGGCGAGTGGGCAGGAAAGGCAGGTCTCAGTGTCGAGAAGGCGCTGGCGGGCCGCGTACACCAAAAGGCCGTGGTGGGCGAGGAAGTCCTACCCCAGGAGAGGGGTCCATACGTTGGCAAGGACGAAGGGCCAGGTGCAGGTCCGGCCCATGAACGTGACGGTCTGGGCCCTCGTGCCGTAGGTGCAGATGGGCTTCCCGTTTGCAGCTAAGAGGGCAGTTGGCATCGGGGTGCAGCTGCGATCCTCTGCGGACGAAAGGAACACCGACTGCATGGCACTAGTGTTAACCAGCATCCCGAGGCCAGAGATGCTGTCCTGACGTAGAAGCCCCTGGGTTGGGACTTCGTTACTGTCGCTGCCATGGGGGCTTATTTTGGGCGCTGCCTCCGTCGCTTTTTGAAGGGCGGAAGGACTTCTGAAACCACCAAAGGTTCCTAGCGGGAAAGCAATTGTATGCAACCTGTTTTTTAATTATCCTTTTCCTTGATACTTTTTTACAATTTTTTTTAGTATTAGTACTGTCACGGCAGTATAACCACATTATCATATGATATTGTATTGTCTTTACCATATATATTTCATGTGCATGACCTTGTGATAAAATAAATATCATTATTTTATATTTGAAAGTCGTTCTAGAACCATTTCTGAGGGACAACATTTTTTTCCATAACTAATTAGAGCAGCATTTATAACACCAAACATCGTAAATGATATACACTGAGTTAGTAGTTTCATGCTATATCTTCCTAAACAGTTCCCGAATGGACACATCTGATCTATTCTATTTTATACTAGGTACAAGGACAGCTATGCAATACTGTAGATCTCACATTAAGAAATTTTAAATTATTATAAAATTGCTAAATAATAATAAATACGACTTGATCGATTAATAAAAATACTTTGTATATTGTAATTTTCCCCCATGGCCAATTTTCGCTACAGATTGCCTTCTAGTCAAAGGAGTACGATTGACATTGTCAGTTGGTATTTTCAACAAAGAAAAAATGTTGACAAGTGAGATGGTTTATGTGCTAAACATATAATAATTATGTAAGAAAATTGTAGCTATAATCCTTACTATGATTGATTATGCAAATTAAACATACGATTTTCTGCAATACATATTGACAAAGAAAACTGCACTCAAAACAGTAGTTTTGAGTAACTATCAAGAAAAATGAACCCAGGAGAGTCAGAAAAAAAAAAAAAAAAAACAGATTTCCGAATAAAAAACCAAAAAACCTAGACGAGACAAAACAAACCCAGATTTCCGAATAAGAAACCCAGATGGACAAAAAAACCCATTTCCAGATCCAGATAAAAAAAAAAAAAAAACCCAGATACCAGAATCAGAGAGACATTACCAGATAAAAAAACCCAGATGAGACAAAAAAAAAACAGATTACCAGATAAAAAAACCAGATGAGACAAAAAAAACGAGATTTCCGAGTAAAAAGCCCAGAAGAGAGACAATGAAGAACCCAGATTTCTGAGTAAAAACGCAGTTGAGAGAAAAAAAAAACAGATTTCTGAGATAAAACCTACATGAGACGAAAAAAACCAGATTTCTGAGTAAAAAACCCAGATGAGCCAGTGAAAAAAACAAATTTCTGAGTAACAACCCAGATTTCTGAGTAAAAAACCCAGATGAGACAAAAAAAAAACCCAGATTTCCAAGTAAAAATCCCAGATGAGACAAAAACCCCAGATTTCCGAATAAAAAACCCAGATGAGACAAAAACCCCAGATTTCTGAGTAAAAACCCCAGATGAGACAAAAAACCTAGATTTCCAAGAAAAAACCCAGAAGAGACAAATAAAATCTAGATTTCCGAGTAAAAAAACCAGCGTTTCTCAACCGGGGGCCGTGGCACCCTAAGGGGATCATGGGCCTTCGACCGTGGCATCAGATCTTGAATTACACTATATAACTTTTTTATGTTCTTGTTTGTTTTACTGTTTATGTTAGAATTATTGAAATTAGGCTATTATATTCCACTTATCCTTAATATTCTGATTAGTTTCCTGTTTAAATAAAATAGAATGACTGAAATTAGGCTATTTTTCATATCAATATTTTTGTTTATTTACTGCTTAAAAGAAGATTTTATCTGAAACTCATGACATACCAAAGTTCCTTGGCAATGATAATTTTTTTTTTAAAGAAAACAGCCCACAGAGCATTCATAAAGTAATGCTGTAATGGTTATGTTAGTTGGCAACAGTCATTTGTTCAGTGCACGTTGCGCTGGCTGTGCTGTTTGGATTAGTGGGACTTAAACCGGAGGATTACCGTACTTTATCATTCTTAACGCGCCACACAAAAGTAAGTTGAAGGATGCACAAGTACTTTGAGATATAAAACTATGGTTATTATGGCATGACAATCTCTTCGCTGAGCTTAACTCGTATTTTGATGATGCACCATTGGATGATCCGTGGCTCAAGGACCTGTTCAACGCCAAAATTGAACCTACTGAAGACGGAGCACAGGAGCTGGCAGAGTTGAAGGTTTCACAAGCAATGAAGCTGGTCTTCAGTAACAAAGAAGACCTCTCCAGCTTCTGGTTGTCTGTTCAGGATGCGTAACCTCTACTCAGCAAGAAGGAATCCGTAATGTTCATTCAATTCGCCGCAACATATCTTTGCAAATCTGGATTTTCTGACCTTGCGACCATTACAACGAAGTCCAGAAACAGTCTTAACGTTGGGAATGATCTTCGCCTTGTTGTATCCAAGACGGAGCCAGACATTTTTAAAAGGCCTCGTCAGCCAAGCCCAACAGCAACTGTCTCATTGATTATATATTGCTTAGAAAAATGTTTACTTTGGTTTATCTTTTAAGACTGAAGAAATACATTTCATAAAACGAAATCTCCATCTTTATTGAAGGGCAGGGGCCACGAATGTCAAGTAATTCAGGGGGCCATGGGACATCAAAGGTTGAGAAATGCTGATTAGAACTAAAAGATAAAAAAAAATCTTTTGTAATGATATTGGAGAAAATTCAATTGCATATTCAATTCTAATGTTGATACAGCAGGATAGATTGAAAAAATGGAATTTAGGAAAATTTTGTCACAAAATCAAAGGCCATTTTGTTGTTCCATCAGATATGAATGATCCCAGTTAGGACATGGTAGTGGTGGTGTCCTCTGTGCCAGGTAAGTTCTGATATTCCTGGCCACTGCAGGAGAAAAGGATCTTGAAAGAGAACATTAATAATGATAATAATAATTACTCAACTACCTATATTTTTCAGTAAATAATCCACAGTGATATACAAGCAAAGCACAATGTCAAAATGACTTAACAAGAGTTCACATGTCTGTTAACTGTAGCTACACGTCTCTGGTTACAGACTGTTTAAACCAATTCCCAGTCATTCTTTATAGAATTGTGGTCAGTTATGTCATAAATTTGTGTGTGGGTGTGTTGGATTTTTAACTGAGTAGACTTAAAAAGGTTGGTCTCCTCAGTTCTGTCAAGTCCTACTGGAGGACTCACAGAAACACCGGTACTGTCAGAAATTTTCCATCCAACTAGGATGGTTATGTCCCAAGATGTGTAGGAGTATTATAGCCTGCATTACCTTAAGGGCGGAATCAACAAACGTCTAATGTTAAGGTCACACATTCACGTATCAACGCACGCATGAGCGAAAATTGGTAGTTGGCAACAGCTTACGTCAGTAAACCGTAAATGTTCCGTAAAACATACGTAAAGTCGTGGACGTAAGGTGAAGGGTCATCTGGGCACTAAGCTCTGCCCACTGGAGCGCCATAGCCCACGCCAGTTTTGAAATGTTCAAAACAAGTCGTGGGTGGTCACGCCAAATGTCACAAGGCGTAACTCCAGGCATTGCCTGTGGGCCTCACGGTGACTGCAGCGGGGTAGGCACTGGGGTCACCAGCATTGTTCACCGCCGCTGTTTTCGTCCCGCCGCGAAGCACGTGGGCCTCCTAATTGCGCAGTAGCCTACGGGGAAACCGATTCACACATTTACAACCCTGTGCGACGTGGCAATGCTGTAGTGTGGTATATAAGGTCAGGTCGGCGCCCTTAGGTCAGCTGTTGTTTCCGTCTCCGAGACCAGCAGTCTTTTCCAAGTACTCTCCACAACGCCCTTCAAGATGCCGAACCTCACAAAACGACCAAAGAAGGGACCATCAACGTCACATCTTGCAGGACCTTCTTTCCGCCCGGAGAAGACTCCTACAGCCACTCCTGAAGATACTCAGGACGAGGGAAATGTCATCTTCCACCTACAGGAGTCGGAGTTGGATGAGATACAGTGATGACAGCAACACAGAAGCTCTCCATGAAGCTACCCCCCACTGACGACAGACAGAACGTTCCCTTGATTGAGACGGAGGACAGCCAAGACATCGAGGATGTCAGACGAAAATGAGACGCTGGTGGGCGAGTGGCTCAAGCACAAGGCCCAATTCATATACAACAAGGGGATGGCTGCCTACAAGGACAAAGCCAAGGTGTGGAAGGCCTTTGATGACAAGGGCGTGGTTTACATCCCTCAGGAGCCGCTTCGGACACCTCACCGCCAAGAAGAGTGGCCAAGGGGCGAGCAGATGACTGACAGACCGGGAGAAGTGGATATTGAACATATTCCACTTCCTCAAGCCCCACATCGTCTGTCAGAAGTCCAAGATGTTGGGACTATTAATGCTATGTATATTATAATGTCTGACTTAATTTTTTTTATATGTTGAAAATATACAATATTTTACAGTACATGCAGAATTCTATCAAAGTGAATTTACAACCTTGATTTTCAGAAGTGCAATGTTTTTACATTCTCTCATACATGTTCCATCACTTTACAGTCTGCTCTGTTTACAGGCCGGCCCTTTTGTACCCTACGGCCCCACAACGGTGGGCGTGGTACCGACACGAAGTTGATGTACATATAACATTACATTTGCAGCGCAATTTATGGTGCTGGCTTTACATCCGCCAGCCCATGTCCTGTTTACCAGCTGTTCAAGGTCATTTCACTGTGATGATGCCCATGATCCACATACGGGGGCATACTCCGTCATGATTCGTGAATGTGTGACCCCAGCAGAAGCCTTTAAAAACCTGTTACATATATCAAGTTGTAGGCAATGAGACGGGGGAAGGAACTGGTTGCGTGTGAAGTCATATCCGAGGTGTTTTATGTGATTTGTTTCTGGTTTATTGTATCTCCTATAAAACCAAAACTTATGGTTAACTCCAGCAACACCACAGCAGCTCTGACCAATAGATGTTTTGTAATTACCGTGTTTTAGTTTTACTGCAATGTGGAAACTAATGGTTTTCTTGCACGAACGAGCCATTGGACTTGGTGACAAACAGAAATTGGTGATCATATTATCACTATTGCTCAAAGATTTGATAGCACTGTTGGGGCATTTGCTGCAGTAGGGACATGGCTTCCTGTGGGGTTGGCAATAACCCACCATCCTCATTCAGTGGGGTAGTAGCCTAACCTTACAGTACATAAGATTAATTCCAAATAATGAGACTTTAATGATAGAATTGATTTTTGGGATATTCAATTACAGTTGAGGTAGGAACCCAACAAGCCTCCCCACATCTTTGAAGGTGGTCACGAAGAACAGGTATGCAGACAAGAAGGTAAAAAGTCCAACACCACCTGACAGGAAATATAAAGTATCAACTAATTAACCTGCTTGATACACCTACGGTGAGCAAATAATTAAATGTATACATTAAATGAGGTTCAGCATTAAGCTGTCCTTCCAAAGTGTTCCCATATAACATTATATATTTAAATTAGTTTCGGAACTGAATGTCCTCACAGTTTAAATCTCATAAATTATAAAGATAAGATTAAGTTATGTCATTTCCCTATCATTTATTCACAATTTATATAACGACAGTGATACTGAGTAATAAATAATATTTTGTGTTTATTATCAAATTTATTTCTAAACTCCATTGTTACAAAAGGTAGATAATCTTAATAGTTCAGTTCCGTTTCCATACGCGGTCGCCATTATGGACGAGTTGCTTCTATCTTCCCTCACACAGTCTCTCCATTTCTTACTTGGTCTTCCTCGTCTTCTTCTGCCCTGCACTTCCATCTCCACTGTGCTTGTCTCAGTAGACCTCTTACCCCAAAGTTCAAAACTAAAGACGACTGCGGCCTTCAGATATGAAGATGTGCTTTACACCTTCATGCTCCCAAAATTCAATAGGGTAAACAACCGACTGGACTGCCCAGCTCACTGACTACCGCGTTTTTGGCCACCCTCCGAAAAAGTACTTTAACACGTCCTGACACCGGAGATGGTCATCAGTCATGAGTTGTTGGTGGTGATAGCAGGAGCTCAAGACCTCTACTCTCCTTTCGAAGTAAGTATTTTCTCCAAAGTTAGAAATTAAGGCCTTATTTTAGGATTTAAACAGACGGTAATAAAAAGTGTGGCCAACGCAGTGCACACTACCCCCATGATGCTTTCGAAATTTTAACTTACAATTAAAAATGTCGCTTGTGGCAACAAACTTCCCATTTCCTGTGCTAAATTCGCACACCACTTGTACCCATAGACGCTGGGGCACTTTCATCACAACAATCGTAAACAGGGTTACCGCAAAGTCCGCACATCACCGAGAAATTATAGCTCCGCACCGGGATGTGTAGTGTTAATTTCCACTTCCTAGCATACTTATATCGAAACTTATTCGGTTATAATCAGTTAAATCACTTCAACTAATGCAATTGCCTAATGCATATTTGCAGTTGTTTTCTCAAAATAAATAAGTAAATAAATAAATAAAATAAAAACTCATTAAACATGACTAAGTTTACAATAATGTAAGTCAGCCTTCACCCTGATATTAATTCACAAATTAATTAAATTTTACTAAACTATATGTATGTATATATATAATATTATATATATATATATATATATATATATATATATATATATATGAAATTACAAACGCAAATTGAAGATTGCTGGACCTAAAGAATGAATGCATTTTAAAACATCACGTTTGGGTTACGTCATATGCTGTTGTCAAAATCAGTTCTTAATTGACAATCGCATGATCGTATTTGATATTGGCGCGTGAACACTCGAGACTAGTGAAAATGGTTAATTTTTCAAAAATATTAGTACTTTCAAAAATATCATATAATTTCAATCATTTTCATTGATGAAAAAAAAGTTTTAAAAGCATAAATATATAAGCGGACCTTACAGCGCCGCACCACGTGAGGAGTGGAGACCTCAGCTCTGCATTCAATGACTCCCCACTCGAATCTTCTCCGCACTTTTGGTCGTTTCTCCGCACTTTGGCAACACTGATCGTAAACACGACTTCCAACCACTACTTATCCAAGGGAACTACAGCATTCTTTGCGCTCTTCAATTGTTTATCAGTGTTGTCAATTGGTATGCGTTTACTCTCCAAACTGGGTATAAGACTTACACAAAACCGGGGAAATAAGTGAGATTTGCGTATCTATTTGTAGTATATATACATATTACAGCAATTTTATCATTACTGCATTACTATGACAACTAGAATTCATGGAAACAGTTTGTACATGCATTGGTGTATGTGTGAAGCTCCACTAGATTGGCAACGATGAGTCATTTTTTCGTTGCGTCATCTGTTAAAATATTTGTAATTTTTCGTGGTTAATTTGGTTGCAAAAAAGGGATAATAGACATGAATTAAATAAACATTTTGAAGTAACAAAGTAAAGTTAAACTAAATAATGAGTAAAGTAAACAACTAAGGGAATATAGCTTTGCACCTCATACACTGTGTACTCGTGTGCTGCATGTAACTGTGTTTGTGGAGTGAACGCTTAGGAACCAGGAACAGCAACGTAGTTCAAGTGCTATTTGGAGTGAATTAAGACCAAAACGTGTATAATAACAATCAAACAAGCACTGTGGAGTTTCAGATGTGATGGCAATAACGATAAAACCACCGATTACAAGGTAAAAATGAATTAAGTTCCAACCATGACCCCGGGAATAAAATGTTTCATACTTTCACTAATATAGGCAATAAAATGTTGTTTTATTGTGCTGATTACAACTGCAATCTTGAGTAAGATCAATAAACGTTACATATATATGCTAACATTGTTCAAATGAGTGCTGGGAAGGCTGGGAAAGATGGTGGATTGTCTGTGGTTAGAACGGCCAATCACGCGACTGACGCATATTGGATTTCAAAACTGCCTTGAAAACATATTTTACGAAGAGCACACATGCTTATTTAAGTTCGTATGGGGCTTTCATATATTAAATTATGTTGACGAAACTTCAATCTTTTGAATGGTATGCTTAAAAATGTAATTGTATTCTTGTTTCACCAATTAAATATCGAGTGAATAAGGCCGAGATATGCGATGATGATGGAACGTCTGCAATTGTTTACCCTAGTGGGATTTCCTAACAACTAACACTAAGAAAGAAAGCAAGGTTACTAACATCTTTGTTCTAGTGGACCATAGTGGAAGTGCAGTGGAAGTGCAGGGCAGAAGAAGACGAGGGAGACCAACTAAGAAATGGAGAGACTGTGTGAAGGAAGATGGAACCAAGTAGTCCAAAATGGCGACCATGTATAGAAACGGGATTGAACTATTAATGAACATTACCCTCCTTTTGTAGCAACGGAGCTTAGGAGTAAATTTGATATTAAACACAAAATAAATACAGTTACTCAGTAACTTTGTCTTTATGTGAATTGTTTGAAAATGATAGGGATATTATATAACTTTCTCTTATCTTCAAAATATATTAGATTTAATCTGTCAGGACATTCAGTTCGGCAGTATACATCCTCTGGAATATGTCACATATTTGTATAAGTATCACCCTCTTTATGGCCCTCAATAACCCCCATATTAGTATCAGTATCACCCCTGTTAACCTTAGTATCCCCTTTATCATTATTAGTAACCCCATGTAAACCACAATATCACCTAGAATGTCATTATTAGTATCCCCCGTGTTACCCTCAGTATCACCTTTATCATTATTTACCTCAGTTTCATGTATACCCACGTATGGAATAAAAAACAGGTACCCCAATTGTTATATCCCCATCACCTGTATGGACCGATATCCTGTTTCTTCTATATGCAGGATGGCCCAACAAAAGTGGCACTCATAACATACAACTTATGTACTTGAACACCGTCTCTACGGAAGGCTTCAGAGGAGACTGGGGAAACATGGACTAATATAGATCATAGTCCAATAAATTAACTGAAGCCTCCGTATCTATTACAACTGGGATCTCTAATCTGCCTACTGTTTATTTTACTACTGTAGTAAAATTGCAAGTGCAATTCACCCCTTTCCCTTTTGATGATCGCTCTTCCAAACATTTTGCCGATCTCTGGGTCCCTTTGAGTAACCTCCCTCGGGAGCTTTCCTATTTGGTCTACCAAAACTCTGGAGTGCAGGTCTAGCATTACTCAGTTTCTGAGACGGACAAGACCGTCAACAATCGTCTGAGCTTTACCTAACTCCCACTGTGTTGAATTCATTGGAAACGTCCCATTAAAAAATGTGCTATCAACTATGTGACATTTCGATACGTGTTTGCAGACCTGAGAATAAATCAATGCCTCATCCGACATAGGTTCAATATCTTTATCAACACTGTCCACAATGGAGAAAGGGATATCTTGTAGAAGGCAGGAAAAATGCAACAACTGGTGGAAAT
>NC_087223.1:13974851-13984851 GCF_015104395.2 Macrobrachium nipponense
GAGATGAAAATAAGGAAATATGGAGATGCTACATTCAGAAGCAACTCGACGGAGACAGGATATAGAAGAAGGTTGGCAATATCAGGAATGAGAGAAATAACATGTCCCAAACAGAGCAGAGGCTGGCAGACCAAGTAAGGAACATAAAGAAAAAGAACTGGCTCTCATGAACAGAAAGAGAGGAACTGGAAAAAGAAATAACACACAGCAACAAACTAAAAGGAGACGAACTGAGAGATGATACCACAGAAGAAGACAGGGATGATGAGCTATCAAACAACGACACACGATGAAACACCTATGAACTAACGGAGAGGATAGAATAGGTAGGAAAGATCAGACGATGGATGAAGCCAGATACAGGCAGAACAAAGATCCCCTCCATGAAAGCCTATAACACAAAGAAATTAAGGGAGAAAACAAGTGAAGTCAATAAAATAATGAAAGTAATTCACACCCCAGTATCACAGAAACAAATAACCTGGCATATGTAGCAGCTCCAACACCACCATCACAACCAACCCAACAGAAACCAAAACAGCAACCTCCTTGGAAAAGGTGCAGGTAAATATGTAAGTGTTTACATAATAAAAATATGAATGTTAGTCCATATATATAAAAAGTCTAAACTAAAGAGGTCAACCAGATTGCTTGCAGGAATGTGATCAGACTAGAGACGTTAAAGATGACGTATACAATAAGTATGTAGGCTAAGATAACATGCCGTCACCTGTAGTCATTCAATTGTTTATAAACATTAGTCCAAGCTCCCTGCTTGAGACAACTACCCCGACCTATTATTCAAACGGCCTACGTGATCTGTAGCGTGTCTCATTCGATTGTGTGTTCGTATGAAACTATGTCATCTGATAGTATGTTCATATGTTCGAACTACTGTCTGTTCCTTCATAACTTGTAACAGAGATGGTTAGTCAGGCAGAAGAGAGTTAGCTATCGTCATTAGAAGACCTGTACCTCTTTACCTAAGCTTTATCATGTAGAGGAATAGGATTAGCCATCATCATTGGCAGAAGCGATCAAGCTATCGTCATAGAAGACTTGTACGATCATACCTGATCTTCATCATGTAAAACTTCAGAAGAATATACTATTTTATACCTTGTGTTTCTACAAGAACCTCACCGAACCATGAGTTTAACACATCGTCGTAAAGATAATACCGACTTCGTAAGTGATCTACAAAACCCCAGACACTCCATTGAAGATGGAAGTGCAATACCAACCGACTTAGCGTATAGATTATCGCTAGTCTCAACATTACCTCAGTTAGGGCGCCTTATCATACAAGGCACAAGCCCTAATAAATATAAATCATGGTGATGAGATCTGACTTGAGTAAACTGAAAGATATGGCAGAAAAGAGGTTAAGAAGCAAGAAATCAAGGAAGGAACTGAACGAGAAATACAAAGTACATGAAAGGGGACTAAACAACACATTAGAAGATGTAAAACAGAGGCTTAGAGCCAAAGCACATAAGATCCAATGGTACATGAAGAGGAATAAAGGATACCAAAAGAATAAACTCTTCAGCCAACTAACAAGGGAAGACAACCACCAGGAAATTCCTGAAGATGAACCAAGTAAGAGACTAGGAAAACATATGGAGCAATCCGGCATCACACATCAAACATGCAACATGGCAACAGGAAGTCAAGGCAGAAGAAATGGGGAGAATAAAATAAAGATCCACCAAGATCACGACAGACATAATCAGACACCATCAAAGGAAAATGCCCAACTGGAAAGCCCCAGGTCCCGATGAAGTCCATGGATACTGGCTCAAAAACTTCAAGGCCCTACAGCCACGAATAGCAGAATAACTCCACCATTGTATCACAAACCACCATGCACCCAAATGAATGACCACAGAAAGGACATTCTTAGTACAGAAAGACAAGAGCATGGGACATATAGCCAGTAACTACAGGCCTATCACCTGCCTTCCAATAATGTGGAAGTTACTAACAGGTATCATTAGTGATACCTAGAGGATACAAGCACCATCCCCCACCATCAGCTTCCTGAAAAATACAGTGTGCAACTGGAATACAATACTTACAAACTCTGGAATAAGACTAGCAAAGGGATTCTTCAGGGTGACCTCTCTGTCTCCACTACTCTTCGTAGTAGCCATGATTCCATAACAAAAGTACTGCAGAAGATGGCTGCTGGGTACCAACGAAAGAAAAGACACAGCAGAATTAACCATCTGATGTTCATGGACGACATCAAGCTGTATGGTAAGAACATCAAGGAAAATAGATACCCTAAGCCAGACTGTAAGGATTGTATCTGGGGACATCAGGATGGAGTTTGGAATAGAAAAGTGTGTCTTGATCAACATACAAAAGGGCAAAGTAACAAGGACTGAAGGGAACAACATCAAACACATAGATGAGACAGGATACAAATATCTGGGAATAATGGAAGGAGAGGATATAAAATACTAAGAGATGAAGGACACGATCAGGAAAGAATATATACAGAGACTTAAGACGATACTGAAGTCAAAACTCAATGCCAGAAATATGATAAAAGCCATAAACACATGGACAGTACCAATAATCAGATACAGCACAGGAGTAGTGGAATGGACGGAGGCTGAACTCCGCAGCATAGACCAGAAAACTAGGAAATATATGACAATAAACAAAGCACTACACCCAAGAGCCAATACAGACAGACTATACATAACACGCAAGGAAGGAGGGGGAGGGGTACTAAGCATAGAGGACTACGTCAACAATGAGAACAGAGCACCGGGGCAATATCTGAAAACCAGTGAAGACGAGTGGCTCAAGAAGGCATGGGAAGAAGGACTGATAAAAGTAGATGAAGACCCAGAAATATAAAGAGACTGGAGAATGATAAACAGAACAGAGGAATGGCACAACAAACCAATGCACAGACAATATATGAGACAGACTAAAGAACCGGCCAGTGATGAAACATGGCCATGGCTACAGAGGGAAGAGCACAATAAGGAAAAAGAAGGAACAATAACAGTGGCACAAGATCAGGCCCTAAGAACCAGATATGTTCAAAGAACGATAGATGGAAATATCATCTCTCCCTTATGCAGGAAGTGCAATATCATAAACGAGACCAGAAACCACATAGCAAGCAAATGTCCGGCACTTGCACAGAACCAGTACAAAAAGAGGCATGACTCAGGGGCAAAAGCCTTCCACTGGAGCTTGTGCAGTAATAAGTGGTACGAGCACCAACCTGAAGGAGTGATTGAAAACGATCTGGCAAAGATCCTCTAAGACTATGGTATCAGAACAGATATGGTGATACATGCAAATAGACCAGACATGACGTTGATTGACAAAGTCAAGAAGAAAGTATCACTCATTGATGTCACAATACCATGGGACACCAGAATTGAAGAGAAAGAAAGGAAAAAAAATTTATAAGTATTGTAAAGGAATATTGATTTATTGAATGTAAAATTGCATAAATGGTTGAAAATTGATATTTGCATACAAAAAAAGTGTGTACACTAGACAACAGATGGCAGTAGCGCTTGGCGTAGGCGGTAGTCGCCAAGGATAATGTACCGAAAATATGATATTTGGTCCATGGATGTCTAGCGTGAGTCGGGTATATAAAGGCCCAAAACGATGATTTTCGTTGGAGCTGAAACAAACAAGTGATTATAATAGTGTATCAAGTTTTGAGGAATATATGGTAATGTATTGATTATCCATTTGGACGTTTTCTTGTGTGATGTTACGTTGGTTGCTACTAACTTTTGATGTTACAGTGAATTATACCACCACTAGGTTGGGCCGTTTTCTGATTGATTGTAAAAAGCTTTGTGACTGGGTATTATTACTAAAAGTAAAATGCAGTGATTAGTGATGAGTAGTCTTGATGAAGTGCTGTATGGCGAGTCTTTGTATTTGTGTAATACGTCCGTAATTTGTTTAATGTTCTGTTTGTGACTTTAATTTCCTTACTAATTGTTATTAAAGTACATTTTAAGTTATAGTGGGTTGTCACTGTTTCCTGATATATTCTCCTCGTAAATCCTTACCGTAGAGAGAGATTTTTTTTTTTTATATTACATGGGGGCCTGTCGACGAAAAAAACCCGAACGTATCCCTACTCAGTTTTTGCTCATTCTATCGAACGAACAAACTCGAACATATCCATACTCAGTGTTTACTCATTCTATCGAAAACGAAACCCGAAAAACTTATCCTTATTTAATTTTTGGGCTTTATTTCTGTCTAGCGTATTCGACCATAACTGATGTATCCCTACTATTAATTGCTTTTCAGTACTTCCATGTACTTTAGAGAGGGGGGAGAGTTGTGATAGTGTTAGTGCTATAATGATTTGGGTTGCTGTGTTATTTTGAGCAGGTTATTAAAAGATGTTTGATTTGAAAGATTTCATACGTAGTCCTAGTGGTGAAAAGTTAGAAGGTATAACTAAAATAGACTGGATTGTTCTAGCTAGGTACTATAATGTAGAAGTATCAGAATCTGCAAGGAAGCAAGAAATCTCAAATAAAGTAAGTGAGGCGCTAATGACTTTAGGCATTTTGTCAGATAAGGAAGGGTTGTTACTAATGAGTTGGAAGGCAAGAAAACTGATAGCCAGCAAAGCGCAAGTGAGAATAATACAGAGGGAAGTGCAAGTGAAGAGGAAGGTACCAAAGCCGTACGTGAAAAAACCAAGTCACGCAAGGTTAAACCAAAAAAGTCCAAACTTGTTTATGAAGGGATGAGTGTTGAGCAGATGCAGATTCATTTGCAAATAGTTAGATTGGAGAATGAGAGAGCTGAAAAGGAGAGTGAGAAAGCTGTTGAACTAAAGAAGTTAGAAAATGAGAGAGCTGAAAAGGTTAGGAAGGTAGAAGCTGAAGTTGAGCAAAAGAAGGTAGAAGCTGAAGTTGAGCAAAAGAAGGTAGAAGCTGAAGTTGAGCAAAAGAAGGTAGAAGCTGAAGTTGAGCAAAAGAAGGTAGAAGCTGAAGTTGAGCAAAAGAAGGTAGAAGCTGAAGTTGAGCAAAAGAAGGTAGAAGCTGAACAAGTTGAGCAAAAGAGGATAGAGCTAGAGATGAAGAAACTGAAGTAGAAGAAAAGTCCAGAGAAATACCAAAATCTTTTAGAATAGACAATGCAGTAAAAAGTGTACCAATTTTGTTGAAAATTAAGTGGATGCATTTTTTTTACAATTTGAGAAAGTAGCAGAAACAGCGTGAATGGCCGAGAACGTCATGGAGCACGTTGGTTCAACCTCCTTTCGAGGAAAGGCTAGGGAAGTATTTGCTGCCTTATCTTTAGATGATTCTAAGGATTATGAGAGAGTAAATCCGAAGTTTTGAAAAGCTTATGAATGGGTGCCAGAGAGGTATAGAGAGAAGTTCAGAAGCTGGATAAAAAGAGACAGTCGTACTTATATGGAGTATGCACGGGAACAACGCCTGTGGTATGATAGGTGGATGAATGCCTGAGAAGTTAATGGTGATTTCGGTAAACTTCAGGAACTTATCTTGCTTGAGCAGTTCAAGGATGGTATTAATCAACTTATTAAAACATATTTGGATGAACGTGATGTAGATAATGTCGATGAAGCCACTAGATTGTCTGATAATTATGCATTGACCCATAAGCTATATAATACTGACGTCACTCCTAAAATTGAAGGAGCAGAGTTTGGGAAGAGCAGCAAAATTACAAGGCACAAAGTAAGACTACGAGTTCACAGGTATCATCTCGTGGAGTCTATAATAAACCTCCTTTAATAGAGGTGGTAGAGGGGAAAGTCGATATAATTCTGGTCTAGTGTTAGTGCTGGAAAAGCAGGATCCAGTGTAAAGATCAGTTTACACCTAGTTTTTACCAAAATATAGGCGAAAATTTGAGAGATTTTGTATGTTTCAGTTGTGGCAAAACCAGGACACATCAGTAGTTGTTGTCCACATCGCACAATAAACCGTCCAATTCAAGTGGTAAATAAAGTTAAAGATAAACCTGTACATTTTTAAGGATGATCATAAACCTGAAAATACCATTGCATTGTTGAATCAACCACAAGCATGTGGTGACAGAGGTCCTTGTTTGTTTGCTTCTCCCCTTGGGCCAGGTAAGAGGTATTGTAACGATAGCATCGACAGTAATAATATATGTGATGTTGATGAGAATATAGGTTACAAAATAGGTAACAATGATGTTCAAAATGTTAGTAATGTTGGTTGTATTGAGGATATTGTAAAAGGAAATGGAGTGAGACTACCTGAAGAGAAGTCCACATCCAAAGGTACTGAATTGTATGACCACCCTTTTATGGGAGATGGTTGGTTACACCTCCCCTTGTGTTGAAAATAGGAAAGTAAGGTGGTTAAGAGATACCGGAGCGGTACAGTCTGTAATGATAAGAAATAGTATGACCAGTGGGGAAGGATACTGGAGAGTATGTACTTCTGCGTGGGTTTGGACCTGAATTTTCAGCTCCATTAGTAGAAGTAAGGTTAGAAACTCCGTTTTAATTTGCGGGATATGTTAAAAACACCATTTGGCTTATGAGGCAAGGAAATCCCAGTGTCAGGAGTAGAGTTAATTCTTGGAAATGATGTATGTGGAGACAAAGTTTTTGGTAGCAGTAATCCAATTTTGACAGAAAAAAACCCTTTAATTCTTCATTTATTACAGAAGTTTGAATGTACATTTCCAAAACTTATTTTTCCTGCTTGTGCAGTTACTACAAGAAGTAAGAGTGCCGAAGGAAAGGTAATGATGACGACGGTTTGGATTTACAAAATTTGTTTAAAGATAGTCCGGAAACACTACAAGTAAAGTAAAAGTCAGTACTCCTTTGCGAATGCTGAAAGTTAATAAGGAAGAATTTGTTAAATCTCAAATTGAAGATGATAATTTGAAAGGTAATAATTAAGAGATAATGCCCTTGTTGATATAAAAATGATATCGAGAAGGAAGGCAAGTGTTACTTTTTAAAGGATGGAATCCTAATGAGGAAGTCAAGAGTAGAAATGTTAATGATGTGTAGAACAAGTGGTCATTCCAAGTAGTTATAGGAAATTTTAAGTTCTGGTTATGCATCATGACTGTTGTTATTCTGGTCATTTAGGTATAAACAAAACTTATGAGAAATTATTAAGGTATTTTTTTTTGGCCTAAGATGCAGAAAGATTGTAGTGAATATTGTAAAAATTGTGATTTATGTCAAAAAGTAGGTAAAGCTCAACATGACCCTAAGGTGATGCCATTGCAACCCATTGAAGGGTTTCCCAGGAGAAACCCTTTGAGAAACTGGTTTTGGATTGTGTAGGACCTCTGCCTAGGTCTAGCAAAGGTAAACGAGTATTTGCTGACAATTATGTGTAGTGCTACCAGATTTCCAGAGGCTATTCCTTAAGAACTGTGAGTGCTGATAAGATAATTGAAGCGCTTAACAAGTTCTTCTCGCTGGTAGGTTTGCCCAAAACGAAAGTTCAAACCCGAACCAAGGAACCAACTTTACGTCTAGAAAGTTTTACCTCATTTTTAGCCTGTCAGAATATTAAGCATTGTTTATCTTGTCTACTTTCCTTATCACCCACAGAGCCAAGGAGTGGTCGAACGATTTTCATCGAACCTTCAAACCATGCTTCGCACGTACTGTTGTGAAAATGAAAAGGAATGGGATGTCTACATACCAATGTTGCTATTTGCCGTTCGTGATAGCGTACATTCATCGTTGGGTTATTCTCCTTTTCAGTTAGTATATGTCCATCAGGTAAGGTCACCCATGGAGGTGATAAAGAATCAATTGATTTCAGATGAGAAGGATTCTATCACGTTACAAGAAATGAAGGAAAAAATAAAAAAAATATGGAAGTAGCACATGAGAATCTCAAAGTAGTACAAGAAGAGATGAAAAGAAACTACGACAAAAAGGCTGCAAAACGTGAACTCGACATAGGAGATAAGGTTTTTCTAGTATATCTCCCTACAGCTGGGTAAGGGTTTTTAACCAGAAGTATATAGGACCTTTTTTGCCACCGGTTTGAAGGAAAAAGTAAGTGATGTTAATTATCGAATTCAATTTCCTAACTGGACGGAGGAAAGTAAAAACTTTCCATATTAACAAATTAAAGAAGTATAACGAATCCAGTGGAGTGTTGTCAATTGCAAAAGAGGATGATGAAAAACAAAAAGACGTTGAAGAAGAAATTAGAATTAGATTAAAAAATACAGATTATTTGAGTGATGATGAAAAATTTAGGAAGTTTATGTATTCATTTATCTGATGAACAGCAGCATGATTTTAAAGTGCTAATTCAAAACTTTTCAGATCTATTTTCAGACCATCCTAAAAGGATAAAAAGATGTACAACATAAAATCAGGTTGAGAGAAGAGACTCCAATAAGTCAGCGTCCATACAGAATGTCGCCGAGGCAACAACAACAGTTAAAAGACCGAAGTTGCTTATTTTACTGAAACACGGACTAGCAGAGGAAAGCATAGTGAATGGACTAGCCCATGTATTCTAGTCGACAAACCTGACGGAAGTGCAAGAATGTGTTACAGACTATCGAAAGGTAAATAATGGTAACTATAAAAGATTCATATCCTATGCCCAGAGTAGAAGATATAATTGATAATGTAGCAAAGTTTCCTTTTTTAAGTAAAATTGATTTATTGAAAGGATACTATCAAATTGAGTTAGACAAAAAACAGCAGGGATATTTTGCTACATTTGTTACACACCCCATGGACTTTATAATTATAAGGTAATGCCATTTGGTTTATGTAATGCACCTCTGACATTCCAACGTCAGATGATTATATCTTGAAGGATCTCGAAGGCGTATTTGTTTATTTGGATGACATTATCATAGTTGGAGAAACCTGGGAAGATCACATTAAAAAAGTATATGATGTTTTTAAGAGGTTATTAGAATTCAATTGTTTTACGATAAACCTTTCCAAATGTGAATTTGGTAAAACTGCTGCTCAATATTTAGGACATAAATAGGAAGTGGCCAAGTGAAACCTGTTGATTGTCATATTGAGGTCATAAAGAATTGACCCTCCCTACATCTAAACGTGGAGTGATGAAATTTTTGGGAACAGTGGGGGGGTATTACAGAAAATTTTGTAGAACTTTCAGATGTAGCCTACCCAATAACAAGAGTTGCTGAAAAAGGATGTGAAGTTGTTTTTTGTGTGGTCAAAGGAATGTGACAATGCCTTTAATAAACTTAAGCTCATGTTAATGTCCCTAAGCCAGTGGCTGAAATCCCCAGACTTTAATCTAACCATTCAAGTTACAGGTAGACTCCAGTGAAGTAGGAGCTGGCAGTGTATTATTTTACAGGAACATAATGGCTTTTTACACCCTTTATCTTACTTTTCAAAGAAATATAATAGCCACCAGTTAAATTACAGTATTGTTGAAAAAGAAGCTTTGAGTTTAATTTTGAGTTTAATGCACTTTGAGATATACTTGCTTAACAGTAACTTTGAAGTAGATGTATATACTGATAATAACCCTTTAACCTTTATTAATAAATGTAAGCACAACAATAAGAGAATTTGAAGATGGTTTTTGATTTTTGCAACCATTCAAACTGAATATTCACCATATAGCAGGCAAGAAAATGTCATTGCAGATTCTCTCTCTAGATCTGTTGATTACTTAAAGGAAAGTGCTTGTTACCAACGACGTGGCAGTCTCCGATAGTTGCTGAAGGGAAGTAGCTAATGTTTAAGACTGTAAGAGTGAAAATTCAGCATGGACTGAGGAGAGAGCCGCTGAGTTTAAAAGGGGGGGGGGGTGGGGGAATGTAAAGGAATATTGATTTATTGAATGTAAAATTGCATAAAAGGTTGAAAATTGATATTTGCATACAAAAAAAAGTGTGTACACTAGACAACAGTAGGCAGTAGCGCTTGGCGTAGGCGGTAGTCGCCAAGGATAATGTACCGAAAATATGATATTTGGTCCATGGATGTCTAGCG
>NC_087223.1:13989851-14049681 GCF_015104395.2 Macrobrachium nipponense
TGTTCATTTCTACGTCTTGAACTATCGCGTTTTTTTTTCTTCGTCTTTTTCCTTTATGTTATGGAAATACACACAGATAAAAATGAGCCAGTCATCGCTTGGAATCTTTAATAAATAAAATGAACTGTTTATTAAGAGTTAAGAAAATATTCCCAACCGAAGAGAATGGACAGAGTGCGAGGAACACTTTCAGATTTCGAAAACCCTGAAGCACGATTATTTTTTATTAAATACTTGAAGGAAGGAGTGTTAGCAATGCAAACTTTGAATGTATAACCAAAAGAACAAAATGAATATTGTGTCTCAATTTTATTTTGGTCAACGGTTTGATAGCTGGACATATTCCTAGATTTTTTGATATGAGGTCTTAAAATATTGCACTAATTTTTCCTTTTCAGATTATGATAGCTGTAACTGTCCGAGGATGCCGAATTCCATATGACTCATGGGTGTAAATGCTGCAAATATATCAACTTTTCAGTAGAGTCAGATGAGTGAGGGGGGCGGGGTTTCTCAAGGTGAGCATACTACATCTATATTACAGCTAAAAGGTTAAGTTGAGATCATTTGCCTCGAAACTTCGCCACCTGCGGAAATATCTGTGGAACTCTCCATAAAATTCAACGCTTCTGTTTGCGGTAAGAACTCTCCTCTTTTAATACACAACTTTTGCAAAAGACACAAAGTTATATTTGCTTTACAAAGTCTTCTGTGAAGAAGCTGCATGGCGGCGATGAGACTTATTATAGAGACGAAAAGAAAACTTCCATCACTCATGAAAGGGAGCACAGACCACCTTCAACGGTTGGTTGTCAAATATTCATCCTATAATTAAAATGTGAATATTTCAAAGTTAAAAGAAATACCTCAAATATATAATGATTATTTTTTGCTGTTTGTCGCCACATTCGATGAAAATTTCCTAAGAAAAACAGGAGTTTTGGTGGCAGTCAAAATTCTCTCTCTCTCTCTCTTCTCGCATGCAACACGTTACAAACGGTGCTCGTGGCTCTCCCGATACATTACACTTAAGGCTAATATATTGATCTGTCAATTACATCCACGATGAGTATTTGCCACGCAGGCAGGGGAGGGACAGTACCTTGGTAAATGTACTTGTTGTAGTATGTGGGTTTATTATTATTATTATTATTATAATTATTATTATTTATTATTATTATTCAGAAGATGAAACCTATTCATATGGAACAAGCCCTCAGGAGCCATAGACTTGAAATTCAAGCTTTTAAAGAATCTGATGTTCATTTAGAAGAGGCAAAGAGAAATATATAGAGAAGAAATCCCACTTGTTAAAAAAAAAGAAAAATCAATAAATAGATGAAAATGTATCAATGACAGGAGAATAGTATGGAGGCAATAATGCATTGCATCTGCACTTGAACTTCTCAAGTTCCCATTGGGACCCTAGCTGCAACCCCATTTGTACCTTCTACTTACCTCCTTTCATATTCTCTTTCTTCCATCTTACTTTCCATCCTCTCCTAACAATCAACTCGTAGTGTAACTGCTTTGAGGTTTTCTTCCAGTTACACCCATCAGCCCTTTTACTGTCAGTTTCCGTTTCAGCGCTGAATGGCCTCATAGGTCTCAGTGCTTGGCCTTTGGCCTAAATTCTATATTCGGTTCAATTCATTGTGCGACATCCTCGGGAGTGGAATACCTTTCTCACAACACCACTCACTCAAGAAGCAACAAGAACGACCTACCACCAAGGGTCTTAGAAAACCCATACAACGCCATCTATGGTCATGAATATCAACTACTGTTAACTCATGAACATACGTTACCATAAGGAGTGTTGTAACGGCAATACCAAGCTTTTAAGTAAAACTTAAATTTCCATAGCAAAGGGTAAACTATCTCATTGTTTTCCACACTCTTAAATTTGAGTTTATTTCCTGATGGATCAACTCATCCTGGGGTCTTCACAACCTTAGATTTGAATTTATTTACTAACCATGGTTTTCCACAGCCCTAGTTTTATGTTCATTTCCTTTTCTCAGTCTGAGATTTGCATTTACGTCCTGGAGGGCAAATTTTCCCACGACTTTTAACTATGATATTCGAGTTGATATCTTGAAGGGTACACCTTAACTCCTTGCTCTTTCAGCAGTCGTGGATTCGAATTTATTTTCTAATGTTAACTGCTCTATGACTTTCCAAACGCTTTGATTTGAGCTCATATCTTGAATAGTAAACTAATCCTCGTTATTCTGCAGTCTTAGATTTTAATTTATTTACTGAAGGATAAACTGTTTCATGTCTTGTCCCTCTGTGGAAGATGAGTTCATGTCTTGAAAGGTAAAATATTCCTTGTATTTTGCGGAAGGTGTATATTTCAATATATGTCGTCAATCACACATTGTTTATGGACTTTCAATAGATTCTAGTTTAGCAAAGAATTCCATGTTTTTTTTCACTGAGGTATGAGTTTATTTCTTGTAGGATAAACTAATCATGGTCCTTCCACATAAGATTTGAACTAATTTCTTGAAGGATAAAGTGTCCAGTGGCTCTCTACCCTCTTAGATTCGAGTTTATTTCCTGAGTGGTCAATTATCCCATGGCTTTCTGCTGTTAAAGATCAAGTTAATATTTTGAGGGGTAAACTGTTTAATGGTATTATTTCACAGGTTAATAGTAGTTTATTTCCTGAGTTTGCACTACTATTCCTTGACTTTCCACAGTCATAGACTTAAGTTTATATCTTAAAAAGTAAACTGTCTAAATGCTTTTCACAGTCTTAGAGATAAGTTGGCTTCCTGAAGGTAACCTATCTCACATATATCCACCCTCTAATATCTGAGTATGTTTTCTGAAGGGAGAACTATTCCAAGCTTTTCGTAATTTTAGATTTGAGTTTATTTCCTGAAGGCAAAATCTTACATGGCTAGCCACACATTTGAATTTTTATTTTGTTTCCGAAGGGCAAATTTTTCTGTCTTTCAGTATTCTTAGATTTCAGTTCATTTCCAAACGAGTAAAATATTCATGCATTGTTCTTATCATCCAGTTTTTTTTATGGTAGGTAAACCATTTCTGGGTTTTCCAAGTTGTAGATTTATTTCCAGTACTGCAATCTCAACATCTCAAATATGTACTATTCATTTCCTAAATTATACCGTATTTTTCCACACTTAAAAAATAGGGTTTATTTCTTAAAGGGTAAATGATCTGAAGGGTAAACCATCCATGGGAATTTTACACTTTTGCAATCAAATTCATTTTTTGAAGATTAAGCTATTCCAGTGCTTTATACACACCCAGATTTAAGATTTTGTGGAAGGCAAAGTATTCCAGGTTTTTCTATACCCTAAGATTTGTTTTCATTTCCTTGAGATTAAAAAACTAATCCATGGATTCTCCCACTCCTAGGTTTTAGTTCATTTCCTGCTGGATAACTCGTTATGAGCTTTTCACAATGTTAGAATTGAATTTATTGCCTGCAAGATAAACTAATCCCGGTCATTCCAGACTTAGATCCAAGTTTATTTCCAGAGGTAAACTATTCCACAACTCTCTGCAAACTTTATGAAGGGTAAACTGTTCCACAGCTTTCCTAAATTCTTAGAGTTTGGTATCTACTCAAGAAGTGTAAGATATTCCTGGGCTTTCCGATGTCTGTTATTTGAATTTACTTGCGATCTTAGGTTTGGGTTTACTTCTTGATCACCAAACTATCCTATGTGCATCCACACCCTTCGATTTGAGTTTAAACTCTGAAAGGCAAAGTATCCAGTGGTAATGCACAGTCTATTTCAGTTTATTTCCTGAAGGGTAAACTATTCCAGTGTTCCAAAGTCTTAGGTTTGAGTTGACATCCTAAAGGGTGAGTGAGTCTATGAGGTTCCTTAGCCGCAGATTTAAGTTTATTTCCTCATGGGTAGAGTAATCCTGAGTGATCCATATTTTCAGATTTGAGTTTATTTCCTAAAGTTCAACTACACTTTGGATTCTCATACACTTTGACATATGCTAAATTACTAAAAGTTCATTTATCTTTGGCTTTCTGTAGTCGAAGATTTAAGCTTAATTTACTGAAGGCTAAGCTATATCTGGACTTGCCACAGTCTTAGCTTAAGTGGTTTCCTGAAAGGTATGCTACCTCGTGATTTTCCATTGTTTGGATTGATCTTATTTCCCTAAGGATTATTCATTCCATGGAGTTCCACAGATCTAGATTTGAAATTATTTCCTGGAGGGTAAATTAACCCTGTGTTTCATGAACTCTTTTTGTTGTTTATTTCCTGAAGGGTAAACTATCCCTGTGCTCCATGAAATTTTGTTGCTTATTTCCTGAAGTGTAGACTTTCCACTCTAAGATTTTAGATTATTCTTTGATGGGGAAACTCTCCTGGATACTCTTAGATTTTCATTAATTATTTCCATAGATGTTCTCTGAGGATCGCTTTTTACGCTCTTAGATCTGATTTTTATTTCACGATGAGTCAAGTTGGACAGACTTTTTCTACTTTTGCCTTTTATTTTTTAGTTTTTTTTATTTCTTAAGAGTATGGTTTCTTTTATTTTTGTTTTTGTAATTCCATGCAATCTACTAAGTTCACAGCTTTGCTTTTCCCCCTTTTCTATGTGGATAGTTTACTTCACAAAACTTTGTTATATGTGCTTATTACATTTACGCACTTTCATTTTTCATTTAGTCTCTTTTAACAATTATCTACTTTTGCTTGATTTTGCACATTCGCCCGTATAGTAGATGGCTTCTCCACCCTAAATGATAATGAAAATAAAACGAGAAGAAAATGTCTCCTACTTTCATATGAGCAAATTCACAGATTTAATCTTCATCCCTGCCTCTCTGGATCCAGGGCCAGGATTTGTTCATCTGTGATGCTATTGTTTTGTCTTTATCTTCAGAGCAAACAGGATCGCCTGCTGTGAGAGAAAACTATGAAGCTGAGGGGCATTTTTTGGTGTCTGATGATCAGTCCAGGAAAAACTATAAGATGCAAAATATTTAGATAACTAAATTAACAACGTGGACGAATGTAGTAAACTGCCTCTGAAGAATGTCTTTCACACATAATTTTTTACAGTTATCACTATATTGTGTTTGATTTGAGAGTTGTTCTTTGATTTGTACCTGCTTTACTTATTTAAGATAATTTTTGTTTTCGTTTCTTTTATTTGACTCCAGGACCTGTGGAAGGTAGACTGCCTCACTGACGTCAAGTCATCTATCAGTTTCCCTATTGTCGTTGTTTTCAGTTCTTCCAAGATATGGTAAGAGGTTAAGGTTTATTCTGGATTAAGTGGCGTTTTTATGCTTCTCTTATTATTCTTAGCTCTTTAAATTTTTAAAAATATACAGCGAAGTTCCATATTTAATCTTGGATGCAACACAACTTGGTATCAATGCCTAGATATAGGTAAACTTTCCTCAGCAATCCAAAATTATCATAAATCTGAGGTCCAGAGAAGTATATCGCTGTATGATCATGTGACACCGTCATTTTGTTTTATTGAATTTCCTGACA
The DNA here is from genome assembly GCF_015104395.2 of Macrobrachium nipponense. Taxonomy (NCBI): domain Eukaryota; kingdom Metazoa; phylum Arthropoda; class Malacostraca; order Decapoda; family Palaemonidae; genus Macrobrachium; species Macrobrachium nipponense. The sequence goes on from NC_087223.1 coordinate 13,995,371, forward strand.
GGACGAGAAAATTTCACACGAGATCGCCTGTCGTTTTATTTAACCAGGGAACACACCAGATAAAGTGATAGAGACTTACTCTGAATGGGCTCAACATTATGACGAGGTAAATGTAACTGTTATTCCTCTTCTGACTCTTGCGTTAACTTTTACACACACACACACACACCCACAACCACACACACACACATATATTATTGGACCTCTTTTGTTCTTAATTTCATTAGAGCTAACACAAAGGTAGTGTGTCTGTAACGCGGTGTTGGTATTTATCACTTAGGAACAAGTGATTCATTGAACAGATTATTGATTCTATCGTCTGAGGGTTTATGAGGGAAAAAAAAAGTTATTTGTCCCATTTTATGCTTCATTTTACACTATAATTGTTCCACCCTTTTTTATAGTTACTTAAATGCTTTGAGACAAAGTTTTGATTCAAGAGAGAGCAAACATGCACTAACACACTTCAACCTGTGCTGTCCTTTTCTGTTCTCCGATCCAATCTTTTACTTTGCTCACCCTCCATTGTCTGTCTTTATGTTTCTCTTTATATCCCGTTTTTTTTGTGTCAGCCGTGACATCATGTTTATGGGCAGGTTCCAATTTCCACAACACCTCCTCCACTGCTTCGCTCCAACTTTTTGAGGTGTATTTTCAGGAACTACTGCTGGTCACTGGGTACCGGTCCCTTGTAGCACATCTTTAGACCTCTGGCACTGATGGCAGTTGATTGGCCAAATCATCTAGGCCTACCCCTGAAGGAGGGGACTATCTTCTTGGAATTCCCCTACAGTGAAAAGAGGGTGGGCTTTTATCCATGCTTTATACTTGCCAGATCTTCCCTTCAAAGAACCTGTCGGTTTTTGAAGACAAGGCCAGATCCATACAACTCTCTTCATGGCTCATTGGTTATTGAGTTGCTCTCGAAAATCTGGGTTACGACGTTGTTTGACAGATGAGGGATTTATGGCTGCATTGGCCAACCCTGGTTACTTTTTTACGTACCTAAAGAAATAGATCTTATTTTCAAAAAATAAGTTCTTTGTAATTTAAGTGTTTATATATATATATATATATGATACAGGAGCACTCAACTTTTGTGGCACTCTCAATACTAACTCTACTACACTATGTACACTTGCAATAACAAGTGTGCAACCAAGTTTCAAGCAAGAGCACTTAAATGAGGATCTAGAACTTAAGACTATTACATTGAATAACAATTTGCAGTGGAGCACTATAAGAGAGTCTTTCTCTCGCTGGTATCCTGGGTTTCAACCTAAGATTAGCACTGGCAGAATACATTGAGTGGTAGTTTTGAACTACTAGATAAAGCACCCAACGGGGGCAGGCTATACACAGATTTGCAAAGCTGTCAGAGTTGATACACAAATACAATGATAATTTAAAAAGTGCTAAATGCAAATGAATAGGAATCACTAGAATTCCTTATTACTTTATTTCATGTGTATATAGTGGGTTGGTAACATAACTGAATATCACTAGTCTAAAGTAATTTCACAATTATTAATGCTCACACAAGTCTCAGATGGAGATGGGAATGTTAAGGAATGGGAATAGGAGAAAACAGTTGAACCATGGAATTAGTACTAGGACTAGGTGAAGAGCCGGCAGAACAACCTTCAGTTTCAGTTACCTTAGTCTGTAGACAGGACGGGTGTAGTCAGGATCAGGGCATTGGCAGACGGTTGTAGGTCACTTGCAGTCTTCATCAAGGACAGTCAAATGCTTCTCTTCAAGAAGCATTTTATTAGGGCTTCTAAAGGCTCAATGCGGAACTTTCAAGCCGGACGTCTTGGAAAAGTCTGGGCTGTTGGATAGCCAGTTCAGGAAGAGACCAGGTGGGTCAGTATCAAGATGAAGGTTGGCCAAGTCATAGGGCGTTGTCCCATTCTTGAACTGTCCGGAACGTCAGGTTAGGGCATACTACTGAGGGTACTGGCAAGGGCAAAGTGCAGTTTGGTAGGTCAGGTAGGTCATATTCATATCAGTTGAAGGATTCAGTAACATTTGGTTCAGGACGGCATAATTCTCCTTGGGTGCTTTCATCTACACTGCCAATCCCTGTTGACTGCCTGAAAGAGGTCATTGGACGTTGGCAGAGAGGTGTGGAAAATAGGGTACAATGGAGGCTATCGATGGTCAAGAGGTTTAGGATGACCGTCGGTCATGCAGGTGTGTGTGGGCAGAGTAGTGGAGGCAGAAAGCAAGGAACAGGTCATTGTACTGGGGACCTACATACAAAAGAATATAATACATAATGCGCCTCTATTCCCTTAAATGTAAGTGATCCTCTGAAGGATTTGGCCTATTACTGGCATTAACATCTGACAAGGGGATGACAAGCTAACATGCAGGTGTGGAGTGTCATTAAAACCATATTCACAAGGGAAAAGGCATGTCTGGTCGCTAGTCGGTCTGCCACACAGAACCGTTGGATCCTTGGAGGTCTATGATTGGCTTAGGTGACTGAGTTGAACTGCTGGGAGGCCCATGGTATGTCCATTAAACCAGCAGATGGTTAGGTGTTCGTCCTCCTAGATGGAGGCTCTGGGAAGCACTTCATAGTACAGGATTAAGCTTACTTCTGACCCAGTGTTGACAATGTTCAAGAGTTCCTGAGCTGGTCCTGAGCCATTGATGATACTAGGGAGTTCTATCCACTTGGTAGCTCCACCTGGCTGAGCAGTTGTCTGGACTGTTTGAGGGGTGGTGTACTTGGAGCGCCCGTGGAAGCATGCAGATAGTGTGTCCAACCATCTTGCAATTGCAGCACATCTCCTTTCTCAAGTCTCTTTCAGGTCCATTAGTGGTTGGATGGGTCGAGCGTCCCGGGGTGGCAGTGGTGCCTTAAGCAGCACCATTCTTCCGGGTGGTTGGATTCCTGGTGGGGCATCAGTCAGCTCGGTGTCTGGGCTTCTTACACACGTGGCATAGGTAGTTTAGGGTTGACCCATTCTGGGTGTTAGCATGGTTGAATCCACAGGGCATAATCTTTCTGCTTAAGGTACTCAAAGGGGCATGAGTCGGCAACACTCAGCTACTGTTGCAGGACTCCTCTCATGCAAATAGGTGGCAAGGGCACTAGGTATGTAGTAATAGTGATCCTTGATTCTGAATTTCTCTTTCACCACTCTGAACTCTTGGACTGGAAGGGACTGCATGTAGCAGTCAAAGTTTTTATTCATCATGTAAATCAAATCAGTCCACGACTGGCCAATCTCCTTCAGCAGGCTGCACCAGTTCTGTCGCCATCTTTCCGTGGTAATCTTGTATGCTTGGGTGACTGCTTCCCCTTATGAGGTTGAGATCTCCTTGCTCACCCGGAGCTCAAGAGAGTAAAGCAATGGTGCCTTTGCTTTGGACATGTCTAGACTGCCTCAGAAGTAGTGGCTGTATATTTCTGGAACACTTGTTCTATATGATCTATCCATCCCTCAGGGTCAACGCCCAGCCAGGGATGGACCAGGCTTTTGACCCCTTACAGCAGCAAATAAGGGGTGGCTGTAGTGGGAGTTTCTGCCTGTATTAAGGCTAGTTTGAGCGAGCACAATTTTTCAGTTTCCTATTCCTCAAGCACACATTCCTCCAGCTCCCGTCTCTCACGCTGGGCCGTCTCCACTTAGACATCTACCCGAGATCTTCCAAGTAGCCATAATGGTTGTTCAAAGGTTGCTGGACTCAAGTTAAAGTCAACAGAGGGAGTTGTGCCAGATAAGGCATGGGTAAGTAGGGAGTGTCAGCAAAGGTGGCACTCGTTGGTGGGAAGATCACCAATGGTGATCCTGTAATCCAAAGCTGCTCTTCAGGCTGCTGCGCAGACAAGCTGGGGAGGGGGGGTTTAGGGGGCATAAAAGTGCACTACTCCTTGTAGTACTGAGGTGAGGTGAGGCACTCACTGGCACTCCCGAGATACAGGCGAATGTCAGGTGATCACTCTCATTCTGCTGTTGGCTCGAATGAGTGGGTAGATGTGTCAGTGGCAGGGACACTTGCAGAGAGGGGTCTTTAAGGCGTAGGCACTCTTAATATCGCGTGAACAGGTGGCACACCATTGGGTGTGCTGGTACCTACAGAACGTACAGTGTCCTTGGGCACTCAAGCTTTAGGTGGTGCTTCGCAAAGTCCGTGGACAGGTGGGGCTCTCAAATAGTATGGATGCAACACAGGCATGAGACTGACACCCTCACCAATCAAGGCTTCAGGTGTGTTATAGGAGGTGACACTTGTGTGAGGGGCACTGAATGTGCATAAGCAGGCACTGGCACTCTCATCAGGCAATCAGGTGTGAAGTTTTCCAGGGGGTACTGTAAAGTTTAAGGTAGGTACGAGCACTCTCACTAGTAGGCAAGCGGCAAGGCTTGAGGTGTGTCAGTGGCAGTGACAATTGAGTGTGGGCACTGAAAAGTGCATAGTAGGGACTGGCAGTGTCACCAGAATCAAGTGCCAAGGCTTCCACGAGGCACTGTAAAGTGCGCAGCTACACAGGTGTGTATGAAACAAAAGTGTACCGACATATGGGTTCGGACACGGGAACGAGCAGTGTTTTCCAAACACTCAAAGCAGAGAAAATCTCTCACGACTCTGTAATATGTTTGGCTAGGGAATGGTTACACACAGCATGTGTCTCAGATTCCAAACATGAATCTGCAAATCATGGCTGACAGGTAAATGGGTTGGTGCTAGAGACTATGGTAAACAAGTGACTATAAGCACAAAATAAAATTAGATAAAATTGCTTTCTCGAAAGTAAGAGGGCTAACTTTGCTAATTAAGAAATAGTTTTGTACTGAAATCTCTTAAGCATAACAAATAGGAGCATCCTCGCTAATTGTTGGCTGTGAGTTAGAGGTATGCAGGAAGACAAGTACTTTTACTCAGTGTATATAAGGTGAATGGTCAAGGTCACGTCTTCTACAAATAGGAACTGATATGGGCAAGGATGGGTGTGAATGTGGCCGCTACTCAGTGTTGTTGGCCAATAACAGCTGGGCTCAAGTTTTCATATACTATGACCTTACGCTATCATAAATTCATACGAGTTTATGTTAATTGGAGAAAGGTGTATGCTAACTCTCAACTCTGATCGTGACTTAATAAAATATGCACTGTATAATAAACAAAGTACACTTAACTCATATAAATGAATTGATGAAGAAATAAACAGGTTTTATGATATCATATTGGGAAAAGATTGAAATCCTTGCCTCTTAAGATGTTCATAGGATTGTTTTATAACTCTCTGAATCATTCTCTAGTGGTGGCAGGAATTGTATCAATTCCTTAGTTTTTTTTTCCTTGTTTTTTTTTTTATCTTGCATTATTTTTCCCCAGAGGATGAAAGACATTGGAGTCCCTGATGCTCTTTCCATAACTATACAGTTACTTGCTATTTTTTCTCCTCAGATTTCTGATTCAATAAATTACAATGGCTCCAAATTAGCAGCCAATGAGGTGGCAGCCAGAATACCTCAAGACAAGTGAGGCACCTTGAAAGTCATTGACGTTGCTGCTGGGATGGGAGGAGTTGGTCAACTGCTGATGGAGAAAGGGTTCACGTGAGTTATTTCTTATCATTCTTACAAACAATCAATTTCCAAATTTACTGCTTTGTATGCACTTATGATATTCACAGCGAACAATTTTATACTACTTGCAGAGTATAAAATTAATATTGTACATTTTCTACATAGTGGTAGATATCTTGAACATAGGAAAGCTCAGATAAAAATCTAATAAATTACTTTTTCCTATGCATCTACATATATGGTTATTTTCTATATTCATTTCGTGCATGTCATTTTTATGTATGAATTGCATACAAGTCTGTGTACAAAGCTGAAAACGAAAGGTGATGGGTACATAGCAAAGGTAATAAACATACAAGAATCTGGCTAAGACAGGGAACCTAAATTATCTGTTGGACTATGGTGTACATACAGGCAAGTCCTGCTCCAACCCTACAATCAGAGGCCTGGATGGTTGGTGATATTGCTCAGGTGTGGGTGCCAGAAAGGAACTCTGAGGTTCTGGACAACCTCAAGCACGCAACCCCTGCCCTGGATGAAGCCAAGCTTAGGGACATAAGAGACCTACTGAACCAGCACCCGCGGGTGGTGCAGGGCACCCTGGGCCTCAAGCAGGTGCTACAACACAGGATCAGACTGTGAGAGGGAACAGAACCCATGTGGCAAACCTGCTACCTGCTAAATCCACAGAGGGGTGATCGGGTGAGGGCCCAGGTCTAACTTCAATTCCAACTGGGCCTCACTGAGGAAAGTAACAGTGCGTGGAGCTCACCGGTGATACTGGTTCCCATTTTTTGATGAATTGGTGTGATAGTGCACAAAAGTACCATATTTTTTCTAGGTGGTCTACATAGTTTATACTTCCAGATTTTGATATGTTCCAAGGTAGCACAGCAACAGTGTCCAAGAAACAGATTACTTAAATCACAGAGCATGGCGATAGCAGAAAAATTGTGGTCATGTCTTTGACAACCTACATTAATCAAATGAAAAAAAAAGCTCTTTAAAAGAGATTCATTATTTGAAATGAGTCATCCAAGAAGCCACTGGACTAAAAGAAACGAGAATTTTAATTTTGTATTTGTATTTTTGTATTTTATAATTTTTGTTATAAAAAATATTTTATCCTTTGCTCTGTTCCAGGGCTGACCAGTAGTGGATGAAGGATGGATTGGTAAGCTTGTTTGATTTGCCAACAAAATACTAGTGAGAAGTTGAACTGCCAGTTGAAGGCCCATGGGAGTCAAGATAAGTCGCAACAGCATAAAAGCTTTCTGAATATTGTTAATGAATTTTGGGGACTGCACATGCTGCCTGTGACTATTCTCTTTGATGAAAGCATCACAGCAGACGACCTGATCTGTTACGGCAAGTTCAGGAAATGCTAGTTAGAATGAACAAAAGAAAAAGTCTGAAGAAGTACCATCATCTGTTGAAGGTGTACAAGAAAAGTTACAGAAGGTTCGTCATGCAGTGACAAAGAAAAATTGCATGTTTTGTTCAAAGTATGATGGCCAGCTCCATGAATTTATGACAATGGGTGCTGGCCAGAACGTCAGACGAATGGTAACTAACCTACAGGATACAGCAGTAGGTACGATTAAAAATTACTGCTGGAGATGTAGTACCTGTAGATGGCATGTACCATTTGAACTGGAAAATGGAGAAAAAAATAAGAGTGAAACTCAGGCTTTTATTGAGCTGACAACCTACATGGAGACTTTAGTAGAAGATGGATCTTTCTGCTTCAAGTTCACCGAGTTGCGGCACATGAATGAAGTGCAAAGGCTGCACTTAGAATTCAGAAAGAAATCAACAGTGTGTGCTTCAAAGAACAAATTCTCCTCTTCTTTCCCCGACCACAAAAATTAAATGATGAAAAAAGTTATGCTTATCTTTTATCAAGAAATGAGGCAGATGCTCAAACGAGCCTTCACTGATTATGAAGAAGATGCTTCCATTTTGGCTAAAGCTACCTATGTCATCAGAGAGTACATTTTCAAGTTTGAAAGATTTCATTTTGATGCAACCTTTCCACCAAATTTCCAAGAAGACTTTAATACCAACAACACTGAAAATGCTTGGCTCAATGATGTTGACAAGACCTGCTTTGGAAAAGCAGGTTACAGTTACAATATGTCAAGACAGTAATCTTCAACTGAACAAAAACGGCTGAGAATGCGACAAAACAGCAACATTCTTTGTCCTCTAAGCCACCATTTCCATTGTACATGACTAGGCCCACCGTGTCAGCTATTCCTGGATTCTTCACCTTGAGAATCAACTAGCCTCTGCAGTTTACCAGAAAGCACAAAGAGAAGGCACTGCCTATTCATCTCAGCTTCATAGTGGACTGTGGGTGCAATGGATAATCTGGACCAAAATCCTTCAAGCACCACAGCCAAAGGTCCCTTTCACAGAACTGGGATAAACTTCTTCAGTCGCCTACTTCCTCCAACAAAGGACAGGAAAGAGTGGCCATCACTCTTCTTCCACAGAGTGAAGAAAAAGATTTCTCCTTGCCTGACAATTCCAGTGTTGTGCCAGCTGTATCCCTAAAAGCATCTACTGTTGAAGTTCCAAAGAAGAACTTCATTCAGACTGTTATGGCAAAAATGGAGGCAGCCATAAAGGACAAACTGTGGCTGAAAACAGCTCTCGATCTGATTGAGAAAGCCAAGCTGTACAAGGCATACTGCATGGCTCGGTTGGCTTATTGTGCATCTCAGAAAGATAAGTCTCCTATTAACATGCCATTCTTCTATGAAAAGGCAGATACAGCTGCTATGATCAAACACAGCATGGATTTTATGCATCCTTCAGCAGATTTTCTCAACAATGGACAAATTCCAGGAATTGCAATGGATGCTCCACTGTTTGCTCTTGCCAAGTATTCCCAGTGGAAATGGCCTGAAACACATGGTGAGGACAAGATTGTAGTCATGTTTGCAGCTTGCATATTGAAATGGCTCTGTGGAAAAACTTTCAGTGATTGCCTAATGTACTGACAGGCAGTGATTGCTTCATCAGGCACAGCACAGTAGTTTCTGAGCTCATCTCATGTGACCATATCATACCATGCCCATCAACTTAACGCAGTTCTTTTGAGAAAACTAAAAAAAAAAAAAAAAGAAGAAGCATTTCTGCCCTTATAGCTGGAAGCAGAAGAGGAGCCAGAAGAATTTTGGCTATAAGAAATGGCGAGAAAGAGTCCCACATTTCAATATGGGACACTATACTCAGACTTGGACTCCTTGTTCTTCTGTTTGTTATTGCATTTCATGAAGCTGGCTTTTCCTTGTATGTGGGTTCCCTGAAAGCTATGGCAAAGTATTTGCCATGGATCATCAGAATTATGCCCACTGGGTTCCTGTTCACATTCGAGATATGGAAAATCTTCTGCCTTCTACCTTGGAAGAATTTGTTGAGCATAGTCACTGGATTGTCTCAACAATGGCAAATGAGTTCTCAAATATGCCATTAGATCAGGCTCAAAACAAAATAATGGCTTGGTGAAAGGTTCTAGCAGAGCAGTAGGGGTTAGAGAAAACCCATCGGCTCTCCAAAAATTGGTACTGGCAGGTCCATGCTGAGTGAGTTTGAAGACTATTCCAGCATAAAATGTGGAAAATGCTCTCATTATGAAGAAAGTTTGTTAACTAAAAAGTGTTTCAAACAACAAACTCTCAGTCTTAGAAAAGTTCAAAGAAATGGGTAATCCTTTCTTGAATGACAGCGGAGAATTACTGACATTTATAGACTCTCACTATGTACTCAGTGATTCTGTTATACATACAGTCTGCACCATTGAGGATCTTACTGAACACCAGTATGACTACTGCAACTCTGTTCTCATGTTGCAACTCTATTGCTTGTGAAAGATCCATTCATGGTCCCATCAAGAAGAACTCTTTGCACCTGTCCAAGTATCCAACTCCTGAAAACAAAAGCAAACAAGCGGACAAGATTGCAAATTTGAAGATTGGTGTTAGCCTTTTTTCCAGACTATACAATTGGAACAACACTTGAGAGTCTGATGTGGCTTCATTTTTTGGCCATTAAAACTGCCCATTCCCTCCTTCTTTGTTTGACAGAGGAAAACTTCATCTGGAAGTAAATCTAATCTGTTTACATGTTTAACAAAGACAGTAGAGGCATCTGTTCCACAGTTACTGAATGATGTTCAGCCATATGACACAACTGAACTGGCAGAAGCCTTGGAGCAACTCGATGGGGATGAGCATCATCCAGAAAGGAGAATTCTTGATGCTCCTTTTGAGCTACTCTCATCTTTGGAAAAGACATGTGTGAAAGAGCTACCTGATACTTTTGATGTGGAGGTGCTTGATGGCACAGCTGTTAGTGGCATGAAGACATTTGAGAACTATGCTGCCAATGTATTCTTGCCTCATGTGTGGCATCAGCTTCAGACTGCAGACAGGGTTGACACTGTTTGGGACAGATATCTCAAAAACAGTATCAAAGGTTCTGCTAGAGAAACGAAAGGAAAAGGCATGAGAAGGAAGATGTCCAGCAAGAACAAAATCTCATGGCAGTTGCAGGACTTCTTGTGTGTTGCAGAAAACAAGGAGGAATACTTTGAAAATCTGTCTAAGAGGATTGAAAGCAGTGAATTTCCTCTTGGCAAAACAGTAGTGGTGACAGGAGAAAACATTGCCATCAGCGGACACGCTCACGTCGTACCTGCCTGCAACCATGAAGAAGTCGATACCAGAATACTTTTCCATGTGCAAGATGTATTAAAGCAGGAACATAGATTTGGGTTGTTCGCAAAGTGGACACCGATGTTATCATCATATTGATTGGCAAGTTTTACCTCCTGCAAGACATATGCCCGGCACTGGACATTTGGGTTGAATTTGGCACAGGAAGGAGCTTTTCCTACATTCATATTAATGCTCTGGTCCTAACTCTTGGCAAAGAAATGACTGCCCTGCAAGTTTTCCATAGCTTCACAGGATATGATAGAGTATCAGCCTTTCTTGGAGATGGGAAAAGGTGTGCCTGAGAGACTGGGAAATCTTTCTCTGGTGTGACCGAGGCCTTCAATGACATTGCCAGTCACCCTTTCAAAGAAGTGGGCATCAGTGATGAGAACTTCAAAGTTCTGGAGTGCTTCACCGTACTCATGTACCAGAAGACAAGTGGACGGACTTAGGACTGTAAATGAGGGTTGCAGAGAAATGTTTTGCCAACAAAACAAAACCATGGGCACTACATCTCCCACACAAGGTGCCTTCCGACACAGAAAGCGTGGTGTCTACCAAGCTAGAATCTGGACAGCAAACAATCAATCACAGCAGCAAATATCAACTCCAGAAAGATGGGGCTGGAAAATGGACACCACCACTTGTTGTTGGATTCCACTGGGGACAACTTTACTAATTGCTCAGAAGTATGTAGTGAACTTGTCAAGTGAAGCTGCAAAGCTGCTACTGGCTGTACTGGAAGATGGTCTTGCAAAAAGTCCCAGTGGGGATTTACAGACCTTTGCAAGTGTAACCACATGAAGAATTAGAAGTCAGCTTCATATAAACATTTGACAAGATAAAAATAAATGTTTTACAACAAAGCTGCTGCTCAGTGATTGAACATTAAGCCTTTAATCCTTTGTAGCATACTTGTCTGAAAGTGGTGGCATCTATTATACCACATAATAATACTATGTTATCCTGAATTTATGGTGGTGTTGTTTTGAATTTACAGTAATTACAATTTTCATGTGTTGATACCACTCATATTCTTTTCGCCATTTTGGTTTTGATAACACAACAATAAATTGCACAACGATTATGGTGAAAGATAACGTGCATTTTTGTTTAATTACAAATTTACTTAGGTTGCATGTATACAAAAATAGATTTAATCATTACCGGCTGGCAGAGACACATTTTAAGAAAGCAAAATGTATTCGAGTAGGTCAACAATAATCTGCATAGATAAAAGGTTATTTTCACTGCATCATACACCATGTTTGTTTGTATGGTGCTTTTACGTTGCATGGAACCAGTGGTTATTCAGCAATGGGACCAACGGCTTTACGCGACTCCCGAACCACGTCATCATACACCATGCTCATTTATGAATATGTTCTTCAATCTCTCTTCTTTCGTGCAAATTCTTTGTAGAGAGCATGTTTGGATTTCTGTGTCTTTAATTGATCAACATAAGGCAAACTGATTGATAAAGATTAACCATTAGCAAGCCAAACAAACTTTTTATTGGGTTTTGACGTTTGTCGCGTCATCATGTTTTATACATGTCACGTGAGAACACAGGTTGAGATTGATTTTGTGAAACATAAAAAAAATTGTTGCTACACGACTTAACAAACATCTCCACAAAGTTTGGTGCTTTTGTCCACTCTGTGCCCATCATTTTGCTTACAGCCCTCAGTAGGATGGGGAGACTGGCTCTGCATTGACTCCTGTAAGTTGAATACCATAATGGATCCCGAGTCCTACCCTCTCCCTTGGATTGAGGATTGCCTGGAAAGTATAGGCCTAAGTATGGACTAAGGCTGAAACAAAAATAGTTCAAATAAAGAAACAGGACAAAAATAGTTCAAATAAAGAAACAGGAACTGTAAAAATTCATGAGTAAACCTTTAGAGATTTCCTGTAGTATTCTCCTCCTCATTCTCCTGAAAAAACTTTCAACTCAGTGGCTGCTTGTGCATGAGCCCCAGAAAGGACTCGGCATCACCTTCGTAACGAAACACGGCAAACATATCGTCCATGTATCTTCAATAATAAAGCGGTTAGAGCCTTGTGGGGAAGGAGGCCAGTCCTCCATTATGCTGTCCTCAACTTTTTGATAAAACTTTTGTTTACCCACTTTCAAACCTAACAACCAACTGTTCTTTCTCCTAGTTCGAGAGAAAAGGACGACAGTTGATATTCACTTGGTTTTCAGAGTAAAGGACAAAAGTAGCGGATTTTAAGAACTTGAAAACAAAATGACGTTACAAATGACAACACTTACATAGACTTGTTTTAGCTTTCTACTGGAAGAACATAATTATGTCATTTTGTATGGTCTTCATAAGGAACATTGAGGAGGGGTTCCACTATGCCTGATCATCTCCCTGTGAAAGACGGACCAAAATTATCCAAAAATATTACTACGCAGAATTTTTGTTGTTATAAAACTCTCGTCTAGTTGTTTTAAGCATTGTTCAGGACTCGTGGGAGTCAAATCATTCCTGCCATGTACGTGTCCCTCAGACACACAATGTATGCGCAATTTTGGATTGATGTGGCTGACGCAAAGTTTTCAGATTGGCTTTTTTATATTATGTGTTTTTACTCTGTACCCGTAGTAAATTCTGTAGAATACAACAATGGTCGCATTATTAATTCTGAATACCTTCTCTGATCGCTGCTGTTAAGAAAAAAAAAATTTAATTTTAGGATGATGGAAAATGTTCTAGAAGCGTCCCTAGACGCGACAATAAAAATTGATATGGTCCAGTAATTGCCCTCTTTCCTAGCTAACCCTCATGCAGGTCACATGCATCTGACCTCTAAATAAATTGTTAACAGTGAAAATGGGTGAACGAACACCCACACTTGCTGTACCAAATCGAAAATGTACAAAAATTTCTCTTTCTTGTGTCATGATACTCTTAAGATGAAGTGCTTGTCAATTATTCATTGAAAATATTATTCCCCGGGACTTGTATCACAAAAAGTGGCTAAACAGTCACCTGGCACGAGTGACTGGTTTCCTCACTTTGCTGTTACTTACTTTGTAAGTTAAGTGTCCATACAGTGTTACGTTTTAAGCAACTTTAATTCACGAAGTGCTATAGTTACATTCAGCTAATACGGTGTGGTTATTAGGTGACACTGATCTTCGCAAAATATTTTCTAGCCTTAAAATGAGGCTTCAGTTATGTTTATGTAGTCAAAAGTAATATGTTGACAGTGCAATTGGTTCATATGCATTATAATCATGTCTTAGTGTACCTGTTACGAATGAATCAAAATCTAATATTCTTTTCGACAGAAACATTGACGCCCTAGAGCCATCGAAGGGCATGCTGGATGTGCTAAAGAAAACGAGCGTAAACGAACACGTACGCAGAGTTCCTGGGAGTTGGACACAATTCAGTCCCTGAAGGTAAAATAGACTCAGAGCTTCACTGCTCACGAATTATTAGTGTTAGTTTTAGACAGAATTTGCAGAAAAATGCGTATTTTCTCACTCTTACTTTTTCAGTGATGTAATCATGGAGGTATCTATCATTTTATTACTACAATATGTGTGTCTGCGGTTCTGAGGGCCATTTTCTTCCTACAGGTCAACAGTCAGAGGTCTGTTATGATAAAATTGTCAGTGTAGAACAGGCTAAACTGGAAGTTGAAGGGTTTCATTTTATCCGTGCATGCTTCTAGCATTTTGAACAATTAATGGGTAGAATCACTCTTGATTACTTTAATTCATGTCAAGGTTCGTTATGTAAAATCCTTATGAAAACAGTTTTGTAACTGTTTTGAATATAAGTGGAAAGATCTCTTGGATTTATATTAATAAAATTTTTTTAGACTGCGCCATTAAATATTTGTTTACTACAGATTTCATCATGAAACACTCGGTGGTCATACAGAGAATTGGAACTTGGGAAGCTTGAGTTCCAAGTTTATGGGCCCTGTAGGCTTATTCCAAATGAATAGGGTTCACCTTCTGAGTAATAATAATAAAAATATGTTTTATTAAATATAACGGTAGAATTTACAGAGTTTATTTTATACAGAATTCTCTCAGTTCTAATTTTCTGTTTTTCCTGATAATTTGTTTCTCATAATCAAGGAGACTGCTAAGTAATTGACCTATATTCATGGTGTTAATCTGGTATTTCTAATGTCAAATTCAATGTCAAGATCTGGTATTTCTTCTGTATTATCAAAAGTAAAAATATATAGGATATATACTGGCTGTCCAGCTAGATAAACTGACCAGGCTGGGAAGTTAAGTCTATATCAGGGTGATATCCTTTATTGTCCAAAGTCTGGCACTGCATGGTAACGGTGAAAAACTACAAAAGAGAAACAATGCAATGAATTACAGCGTGCAAAATTGCAATCACTCAAACTAACAGAGCATCACAATGCAAAATGAGATGCAACTTTATAGGGTAACACAGCAAAAAGAACTTTTACAGACCACTTACGGTGTAGTCTGCCACGGGATGCTTATACCCATCTCACACACTAGACAGTTCTCAAGCAACAACACTAACACTAACAAATTGGGGTTGCACACCACACAGCAAACATTATCCATTCATGAAAAACTCCTACACGAGTCTATGGCACCACATCGTACAATCACGCCAAAAACGAATGTAAACAAAACAAGAACGAAAGGGGCAAACACAAAAAATCACACATCAAGACAGCAAACGACATGAGCTCAAATAGTACATGATACAACACAGGAGATATAATAATTTAATTGTATGGAAGACACATCCTGGACACTACAACAGGATCGTAGAAGGTGATCTCCGCTGGAATATCTTTGTTTTCCTCATTTTAGAGTCCGGTATTTCTCTGTAGGTCGATTAGTCTCGCTGACCATCTGATTATGAGGAACGAATTATCTGGTTAAGCAATAATAATAATAATAATCATAATAATAATAATAATAATAATAATAATAATAATAATAATAATAATAATAATAATAATAATATTATGTGGCGCCATGGCAGAGTGATTTAAGCATCAATGGACTGGTTAAGCAACATAGGGGCTGGTCAGTCGTTGGATGGGTGACGGCTCTCCTCAGCATTGATTCCTTGGGAAGAGATCTTTACCACACCTTCCTCAGTCTACTCAGCTGTAAATGATTACCTAACCCCGATGGGTAGGGTCCAGCTATGGGTTAAATAGCAAAACTCAGGAATGGTGGAAAGAAATGAAGGATTAAATGACAAAGATGTAAATGGAACCTCTGGTAACAGAGGAGCTTCGTCCGGCAGCCAGCTATGCAGCCCAATGAGCAGGGAGGATGGTCAGGTACTTGGAGGTCGTCATCCAGCAACTGACCACCACAACGACAGTAACCAGCAACCAGAGACTGGAGCTACAGAGGCAAACCAGAATCCTATTCTGGACAAGAAAAGAAAACAAGGAAATATTGAGATGCAACATCAGAAGCAACCCAATGGAAGGAGGATACAGAACAAGATTTATCAACATCTGGAATGAGAGAAATAACACCCACAAACAGAACATAGGCTGGCAGACCAAGTAAGGAACAGAAAGAAAAAGAACAGGCTCTCCACAACAGAAAGTGAGGCACTGGAAAGAGACATAACACCCAGCAACGAAGGACAAGAAGACGAACTAAGAGACGATACCACAGGAGACGACAAGGATGATGAGCTACCCAATAACGACACATGAAAGAACTAACAAAGAGGACGGAATGGGTAGAAAAGATCAGACAATGGATGAAGCCAGATACAGAAAGGACAGAGATCCCCTTCATGAAAGGCTACAACACAAAGAAATAAAGGGAGAGAACAAGTGAAGTTAATGAAATAATGAGGCTAATACGCACCAACAGTACCATAAAATAAATAACCTAGCATATGCAGGAGAGACTAGTAGCACCATCACAACCAACCCAACAGAAACCAAAACAGCAATTGCCTTGGAAAAACAAATCATGGTGATAAGGTCTGACTTGAGTAAAATTTTATTTTCATGATAAAATAAATTTTTGAACATACTCACCTGGTAGTTATATATATCTTATGTCCCTGACGTCACGGCAGAATTTCAAAACTCGCGGCAATCGCCGATCGGGTAGTCAGGTGCACCACCTGTGCGCCCTCTACCCAGGTACGTAGAACCGTTCCAACTATTCCTCAGATCTTCCATGCCCATAGTCTCTAGAGGGGAGGAGGGTGGGAATCAAATTATATATAACTACCAGGTGAGTATGTTCAAAAATTTATTTTATCATGAAAATAACATTTTCAAACATCTAACTCACCTGGTAGTTATATATATAGCTGATTGACACCTTTGTTGGAGGGTCAGAGACAGCTATCATCGTTGGAATTGACATAAGAGTTAATTAAAAACAAACTTGCGGGTTCGTACCTGTTAAGGAAGCAGAATTCAATGATACCCTGCCTCATTGTGTCTGCTTTCCTTATGGGATCCAGCGTTCCACCCAGGGGGCTGAAGACCTCTTGGAGACTGTCAACTGGTCAAATCTCTATGTGACTAGACTCCCTACAATACCCTTGTTCCGGGCACTACCAAGTAACAAGTTGACCACCTGACTAAGGATCAATGATTGTGGGAGACTGCGTCCAGTCTCCACAAACAACCTTAAAATTCAATAGTTCCAAGGTAAGAAAAAGGGTATTGGGTTATGGGATTTCAGGGATAGTCCCTTGTCCCACTACTGGATGAGCTGCTACGAACAGTCCCAGCATGTAGCAGTCTTCATACAGAGTTTGCACTTACCCCAGATAGTGCGACACAAACACTGATTTTCTCCAAAGGTTGCGTCCAGGATATTTTGAAGGGATCTATTCTGTTTAAAAGCTACCGTGGTTGCTACGGCCCTAACCTTGTGAGTCTTCACTTTTCAGTAGCCTGAGATCCGCTTCATTACATACTGAATGTGCTTCCTTGATTAAATGCCTTATAAAAAAAAAGGATAGCGCATTCTTTGACATTTGCAGAGAGGGCTTTCTGACAGAAAACCAAAGCCCCTCTGAATTGCCACGTAATTGCTTCGTTCTTTCCAGGTAATGCCTCAGGGCCCTTACCGGATAAAGAACTCTCTCTACTTCCTTACCTGTGAGATCCGACAGATTTGGAATCTCGAACGATTTGGGCCAGGGCTGAGAAGGGAGTTTGTTTTTCGCTAGAAATCCCAGCTGTAGAGAGCAGATAGCATTGCCCTATCTGAAACCTACAGCTTTGTTGAAGGCATGGATTTCACTGATTCTTTTCGCTGTCGATAGACTAACTAAGAAGAGAGTTTTCAGGGTGAGATCCTTAAATGATGTTTCCTGTAAAGGCTCGAACCTATCATTCATGAGAAACTTCAGGACTACATCCAGATTCCATGTTGGAGGGGACTGTAGTCTCTCCTTAGTAGTGTCGAAAGATCTGAGAAGGTCTTGGAGATCTTTATATTCACACACGTCTAAGTTCCTGTCATTGAAGACATCTGTGAACATGCTTATGTATCGCTTAATGGTCGAGGTCGAAACGTTAAGACTTCTCTTAAAGTCTGCAGCGAAGAGTCTCTCATTCTCCTATCCCACTGCAGCGAAGATTCTTCTTCTCGGCAATGGATAGGACAGCGACACTCCATGGTGGGTGTCCATGGTATGGGTACTGGGACAATCTATTAGGATGAAGTAATGATTGTTCTGGAACAACCTACTAAGTCCACAGCGTAGACCGTAACTGACTCGGGCACTCTGACAGCTGCCTACTGACTGCGTTCGGTAGTGAGGCAAGTTGTCCAAGCATCCGAGCAAGTCACGTGATCTTTGCCTTTTAAAAGGTTATGCCGAGAGACCATACAAATTGTCTATTTGTTTGTCACTGATGCTGGACAGCGAGGTGGTGAATTTCTTAACGAGGTGATGATTCTCTTAAGGCATGTGCCCAATAGGCGAAAGTCAATAGCCCTCTAGAGACCGAGGTCCTTAATGGCAAGACATTCTCATAGTAGTTGAATCTCAGCTAAGAAGAAAACAACACTATGTTCCATTGAAGACGAAGGTGGAAAGTGAATGCAACCTATGTCTTCACAGCCGAATAGAGAGAAGGATTCTCAAGGTTCTGAACCTGTGCTTACAAAGGACTGAAAACGCCAACAGCTATTTCATTGCTGTAAGGTGAGGGGTTGTAGTTGCAATGAAAGCGGGGCGGTTTCCAATAATGAAAAACAAAGGGAAGTACTACTTCTCATGGGCTGATCATTTGGAAGTAGAGCTGGCAGGTCGGGGAGCAGGTGATGTCTTCCGTATATATCTGCCAATTCGGGGTGAACAATGAACAATTGCACCCCTCCGAATACGAGATATTTTGAAGACAAACTCAGATGTCTGAAGAAAACATTCCGCATTATCGCAATGCAATGCAGCGGGAGACTAGTAAAGACTTCTGTTACCATGCGGTAAACATAAAGATGAAAGAGTCCACAATAAATATCTCTGTTGAAAATTCTCGCAATATCCAAGGGGATGCAGAAGATGTCATTCATGTATGCGAGAATCCCCGTTAATCAGAGACCTAAGTCCGATATTGTTGGACAGACAAAAGGTTCGGTAGTCAATCATTGTAGGGGAGAGAGACATAAACCGACCGTGCATCTCGGAGAGCCAGCTGGTACTGGGTTGTCTCTCTTTCTGCAGTCCCCTACTCAGATAGTTCTTGCTCACTCGCTATCCTGAGTTGCCAGGTGATCCATTCCTCGAAGGAGTGCGTTCGGCTAGAATAATCGAGCGTTAAAAAAGGGATCTATTATGCTTGAGCAATTATATTTAAATGAAACGGATTTCGGTAAATACAAAAAACTGAGGTGGTGTTGTCGTGACCATACCATAAGTATCTTAAAAATCGAAACTGGTAACTCCTGGGAAGATGCAGACAGTCCCGAGTTGCAGTTCCATTAGGATACTATTCGTCTCGGTCACAAACCGTAGAATTAACTACGGTATGCGACCACCCCCCGGACAATTCAACTGCTTAACAGAATCATGTCTCGAGGGTAATATACATCGTATATTTGTAGGTTTCTGTACAAAGACTTTCATCCTAAATTCTTTTCCCTTCGAGGAATCAGAATAAGGATTGAAAATCTACACCCTTCCTTCTCTAGTCAAGAGAGTGAAGGAGAAGTCTTCCCCTAAGGAAAGCTCCAATAGTGAAAACAGAAAACCCGAAGACGAAAGTTCAACCCAAACTGGATGTTCGCGTTCGTTCTTCTGTATTCCAGGGTTGGTCGTCTACTGAGAGATATTCTTACTTCAGTAGCCGTTCTTCTTGCAAACGCTAGAAATTCCAGGAATTCGAGCATTCGGCGAGGTTCCCGATTATCGTAAAAACAATTATCGGGGATTCTCGATATTAAGTCCTGCATGGCGTTTTGGGCTAAGGCAGAGGAGACCTCATTCACCAACTCTTGTGCTGAAAGAGGCGCATAAAGCAGGTCCGATGAATGGGCGTGACCTCATAAGCAAGGAAAGAATAAATTTGGGGTCTTTTCTTAAGCATTCCTGCCGAGAAAAAACGCCGCCAACTCGTTGGAACCATCTCTAAGTGTTTCGCCCTTGTCTGAAGCCTCTTTTCTTGGAATTTCTTGCCACCGGTCTTGTGCTCCCTCTACTGAGGGATCTACCTCGAAAGGGCCGAGAAACTCGAGGCAGAGGTTTAGCTTCCTTGAGTTTCTGAGTTCCAAAACTTGCTGCCAATATTTCTTCCTATGTACATTTCTATTCAGGACAAAACAATAAGGTTAAAAAATCAGTGTTTGTATCTACGTTTCTATGAGCACTACGGGTATGTAGCCCAGAA
Source organism: Macrobrachium nipponense (assembly GCF_015104395.2). Lineage (NCBI taxonomy): Eukaryota > Metazoa > Arthropoda > Malacostraca > Decapoda > Palaemonidae > Macrobrachium > Macrobrachium nipponense. The sequence continues at coordinate 14,015,508 of NC_087223.1, forward strand.
TATATAGATGAGGAAATATATAAGATTCGGGATAGAGGCAAGAAACTGAAATATCCGGACAGAGTACTAAACAATGCAAAAAAGACCATGTATCAAAACCAAAAAGATCCTTACAATACAAAAATTTGCTTGTACAGCTTATAATAATAATATGAAAGATATCCCCCATCTCCTGAAGACTTTTGGTGTTAGTGTCGCCTTTAAAAACAATAATACAATGAAATAGGTACTCATCAAGAACTTCCTCAACAATACTAAAGGATGTGCATATAAAATTCCATGTAAGTCTTGTGACAACTTTTACATTGGTCAAATGGGTATAGCACTGGAAAAGAAAATAGAACAGTATAAAAAATGTGTGAGATATGCACGGGGAAATAATGGTATTTTAGTACATGTCAGTGAGAACAATCATGCTATTAACTGGGAAGGGGCAAAAATGATTGTGTTCTGATAATGCAATGGAAAGGAATATAATTGAATCTAGCTTTATAAAAGAAACGTACAACAATAATATGAACATCAGTCAAGAAATTTTATAAACTTGATCCTTTGATATCAAAAGAAATTTGTAAACTGTTTAAATTTTAAGGTAGGCAGTAGAGATGTATGGAAATAGGATTATTATATTTGTAAACACAGTAAGGGGGCAGTAGTGGTGATGAGAAGTCCAACCCCACCTCCCTGATACCTGTCAGGTGTGGACTTCTTGTCTCCTACGGTGGGTACGTTTATTGGTAGTGTCCCCTGAGAATTTATTGTAAATTTTAGCCAAATGATTTTTGGAAGCCACTCCTACCTTGACACCTGCCTGTGGGTGGATCAGCAGTCTAAAACGGTTGTCTGTATGTTTGTTAGTTCTGTCTCTGTAGTATATGTATATATTTGTGACTTCTAATACTATGTATCAGTCCTTCGTCAATGGCTTGGAAATAAAGTCGAAACCGGTCAGGACCTACAACCCACCCCTTATTTTTCACCTGCGGATATCCTGTGGATATGTTATATATATATATATACACAAATATATATATATATATATATATATATATATATATATATATATATATATATATATATGTGTGTGTGTGTAATATATAGTATATATATATATATATCTATATATATATATATAGTATATATATATATATATATATTTATATTTATATTATTATATATATAATAATGTATATATATATTAGCTTAAACTATATATATATATTATATATATATATATATATATATCTATATTATATATATATATAATTATATTATATATGTATGCATCTTTCAACTTTATTTCCAGCCACCGTTACAAAGCATGGCTTCATCATCACAGCTAAAATACAAAAGTAAAAACACTTAAAATCAATACATAAGACTCAGCAAAATTATCAATGTTAAAATATAGATATTGGAATCATAACATAAAAGTTAAAACCAACCTAACGACTCCAAGAAAGAAAACTGAGTGACCAAGAAGGGCACCAAAAGGACGAAGAAACATCTTATGCTATAAACAGAGGGGCATAAGAAGACTGACTTTTTAAAGATGGAACAAGTTGTTTGATGGTTAACAATTTGAGGATATGGAGAGAGGTTTCATCAGCAGCTTGCTCTAACATTTCAAAATTGTCATATGGAATCAAAGATTTACACTTTTTAAATGATCTCTCATTGGAAAGCTCCATCTTACTCAACCTGTTCTATGGCTAACTCCACACTGAGAATCGGCTCGAACACTCAACATTCTTTAGGTTGATCCGACTTAGTTCCGAAATTACATCTCGAGTAAGTATACTTATACATCACCAAAGAACTCATGAGATATGGTACAGTGTCTTTATATCTAAAAAGAGATCTGATTGTTTTTGGATTCCTTAGAACGAGTTTGGGATTAAGACAGTAAAAGGATTTCCTAAAATCTGCCTTAATGTAGTTAAGAATTTGTCATCATTCGTAAAAGGCAAGAAACAAAAATTAAGTTTAGTTACAGTAGGTGCAGGAATTTTTGGCTGAAATTTGTAATTCAAGAACTTTTTTAGGTATTTCTCAAATGAAATTTTGGGGTAGCAGTTATTCTGAAAATATTTCCTAAGGAACGAACTCAACCTCATTATGAAAAGAGAGCCAGTCTGACATTCTTAAACAGCTCTCTAAAAACAAACTTGGTCTTCACTAAACCTGATGAAGGCAAAGGTACTGTAATTCTCATTAAGCGTAATAATGTGCGAGTTATATCCAAGACTCGTTAAGTGCTTTTGTGTTTTCGGCAGTCTGATAAGGCTGTCGAGCATTCTCTGACTACAACGACGATGGCAGTGAAAAGACTGCAGTCTCCAGGCACCCACCAGGTGGACCCGCCCTCCCTCGGCGGTGAAGGCTTCTAGAGAATTCAGAACAAGAGGAAGAAAGCACCGCTGACCATGAGCGACGTCTCCAACCCCCTGACATGTATGGCACTGAGGCAGCAACAAGGAATTTCCAGCACACCCGAAGTTTAGAGCAGTAACATTGCAGGGCCAATTGTCCTATGCAGCTGTGTTGGCGCTTGAAAAAAGTACCCTGGATCCAAACCTGAAAGGGGAATTTACCATTTCCCCTAAAGATCAACAGCCTGCAGAGCTACTGAAGAAGGATGCCTCGTGCCTCCTGTTAGACCCTGCTGAAAAAATTAAGAGGAGGACGATTTATAAAGTCCCTAAGTACATAGCTATAGATCAAATTCTACAAGTGCCAAACATCATGAGCGCTAAAAGATGTATATCTAAGACAAATGAGGAAATCTTGAAGGTTGAAGCCACCTTCAAGGGGAAAATGCCGACCTATATCGACCTTGGGATTCTTAGGAATTATTGTACAGAAGCCTTCACACCTGAATCTCTGAGGGGTTTTAAGTGCTAGAAGTTTGGTCAACACAAGAGGGAGTACACAGCCCACTATGTCTGTTGAATTTGCAGCCAGCGATATGATACTGATGAGTGCCTTACTAAGTTCAAGGCAAAGGGCCACACTGTAGCCCGATGCCCAATCTGTAAACAATTACACCATGCATGGTTTAAGGGATGTCCTGTCACACTGGAGAAGATTTAGGGGATAGGGCATCCCCCACCGACAGCAAGACCTCAGGTACGCCCGCCATCACTGCCAAGAAGACCTCCAAGCAATCCCAGATTCGACTCAAGGACGAATCTGCCTCCGCTACCTCAAACTCCTCAACCTTCCCTTTCATAACCTTCTCAACCCCGCCACTACATTCCTAACACCTCATCCTTACCTTCCTGCTCCCCAACCTTCTCCAAAACCTAAGATCACTCCAACGACCCCTACGCAAACTCCCCAACCTCTATGCATAATTCCCCGACCCCTATGATCCTTCTCCCAACCCCCACACTGCCAATAGTTCCTGTTTTGTGCGTCGAAGCAGGAACCCAAACAGAAGAAATGTCAGTCCCACGGAGGGACACTGAAACCCAGACCGAAAAACTACCTTTGTGTGTGATAGATCTACTCAGACAGATGCCATTCTCGTTGGAGAGAACGCAGTAGGTAAGCTCCTTATCACCTACCAAGATTTCTCAACATATTTAGACATAGCTGTCAGAAAAGATAGTATAATGGGACACAATGCATTGGTAAGCAACCTCTCCAACGACGCCAGAAAATACAAGATTGAACTCCCACATTACCTCCCCGTAAGACAGTATCGTTACAGAACCACCTCTCCAAACTAGTTGTTTACTATTTGGTCGGCAACTATCTGCTTCTTCCAAGCCCATCTAAAGGAGAAGGCCAGGTCAATAGGGGGGGGGGGGGTGAAAGAGGTGTATGTAGTTAAAATGTTACCTTATAAGTACGTTGTCATTACGTTGTAAGAACGTTCCTTCTTTCTTTGATTCTTTCTTTGATTTCTTCATCATCATCATCATCATTCTCTCTCTCTCTCTCTCTCTCTCTCTCTCTCTCTCTCTCTCTCTCTCTCTCTCTCTCTCTCTCTGCTTTGTACATAGGTTAACATTGCTTTTACATAATTATCAGGTGTGTGAGCTATACTTCAGGTCTAACGATATTGTTTGTTTGTTTGTTTGTATGGTGTTTTTACGTTGCATGGAACCAGTGGTTATTCAGCAACGGGACCAACGGCTTTGCGTGACTTCCGAACCACGTCGAGAGTGAACTTCTATCACCAGAAATACACATCTCTCACTCCTCAATGGAATGGCCGAGAATCGAACCCGCGAACCACCGAGGTGAGAACCAAACACCAAACCAACCACGCCACTGAGGATGTCTAACGATATTGAATATTGAATCCGAGACGTCCTTCTTCGATGGGACAACTGGGAAGAAACTCACAGCAAAGTTGAAAATCCCAAGGCTTAAACATTGTGCAATCATTTCCATACTTCCAAACTGTCCAGCTAGCTTGTCTTCATCAATTGGGGGGGGGGTGAAAGAGGTGTGACGAGACCTTGATAGTGCTAAATCACTACAGACATCGGTGTTGCAAAGTAAAATTGAAGAACACCAGCGAAGCTCAAGGCAATTTTTCAGTGTCAGTGAACTAAGAAATAAGCTAAATTTTTTTGGACACACATACTGGGAGTGTTGTAAGTAAGGATGAATCACTGATAATATGCAGAATAATCGAGTCCCAACACCCTTCCATAATCCGGTCAGTGACAATCTTGTTGAGTAAATTACGAATGACAGACATAAGGGAGCAGAAAACAGCAAAGCCTTGTGGCATTGTTACTATAATTCATTTGGTAATTTCACTGCTATCGGTAACAAATAACAGTCATTTCAGCATTTCAGTACACTGCAGTTTGTATGTGAGCAATTAAATTTGATGACAATGAACAGATGTGAGTATTCTGCAGGACTGTTGGTGCAAATATTTTCTTCATTGTTTTACAACAGCTCTCCAAAGCGTTACAGAATTTTCTGATACTGCCAAGTTACTCCACAGTCAAAGGGATTTACTTGTCAAAAACTTTCGGGCCTGATTCTGAACAAAAACCTTATAATTTCCTAGTATATATTAAAAACGGATTTAAAACACTTGAGGCAGTTGATACAAAGGTTGATATTTTGATTACAAATGTGGAAATATTGATGGGGCAGCATTTGATACTGTTGAAGCTGCAACAAGTGCATATATCTTTATGATTGGCAGTGTCATGTCAAAATTTAGGGATTTTGTACACATCATTCCAGCAAAATGTATGAAAGCTGAAGTTCTCCATACCATTTTGAAGAAATATACTGTTGGTTTGGAAGAGATGGGTTTCCAGGTTCTATGAGTCATAACTGACAAATATGCCATTAATGGTAAGGCTTTATAACTGTTTGCCAAGCCACCAAAATTATCAATAGTATATGCACACCCAGTAGATAGCAGTAGACCACTCTTTTTCGTTTTTTATTCTGCTCACTTACTCATCAAATGCATCAGAAATAACTGGATAAATCAAAAAGATGTAGAGAAAACTATGAGGTATCCTGAATTTTCATCAGGTGAAAATCACAAAACTCAGTTGGCTCCTTTCAAAACTTTGCAAAAACTGTACTCCTATGAAGCAGAATATTTACTGAAACATTAACATAAACTATAGGTAAAAGCACTCTCTCCATCAATTTTGGAAAGGCAAAATGTAAAATTGGCCATGCAGATTTTCAATGAATATGTTGTGGAAGCACTTTCGAGTATTGGCAAGAAACATTTCTTAACATGCTATTCTACTGTTGTAGAATACATAAAGATTATTCACACATGGTGGACAATAATGAATGTGCAGGCACACAACAAGGGTGACAGAACAAAAAATATTTATTCTGCTCCATTAACTACTTCCACTGATGATGAAAAAATAAAATTCCTTAATAACATTGGAAACTGGTTAGAAGCATGGGAAAAAATGGAGTCCAAAGGTGGAAAACTCACAAGTGAAACTTTCACAGCTTTAAAGCACACCACTCGTGCCATTACAGAATAGCTAATTACTGTACATCAGAGCTAAACTTGAGGTATATACTTACTGCCAAATTTCAAACTGATAAATTAGAATCTAGAATTGGTCAGTACAGTGGTAACTCGAGATACGAAATTAATCCGTTCCGAGGCGCCCTTCGTATCATGAGTTCGTATCTTGGACCGCATTTTACATGTAAAATGGCTAATCCGTTCAAAGCCCTCCAAAAAAAACCCAGTAAATTTCATACAAAAGCTAAATTGACCTATAAACAATGAAATACTACAACAATTTGGACCATTCAATACCTAACTTGATACGTACTGCTACTATGAGATTCAGGGCCTCTGTAACACAGTTTTTCCGCAATAACTTTTTATCTATGCATTTCATAAATATAACGCTTATTCAGAATACATATTATATCAACACATAAATTTTGAGTGTATTCTGCACTACATAGGTTGAATAAATTTGGTACTTATAATGTAAAAGTGACCTTTTTGAAGACGGGCCAACTTCCTCAGAGAAAAGGTTTCGAACGCACTCGTTACGTAACTTATGACAGCATTTCTTCCCTCTTTCTCGATGGATGATTGGCTATACGTAACGAAGGCTAAACCTCTGGCAACAATGACATACAAATTTAAATACAAGCAAAGCAGTACACCTTTATGAACTCTGGAACCTCTCCACTGATAATTGTCATAATGAACAAACCAACAAAATATGTTAATGAATACAAAAACACTTCGATATTAGTCTAACTCCCAAAATAAGTTTCCAAAGAAATTACAGTCTACTTTATAGGTATCACAATCAGATTGACAAGATGTAGGGAATATATGGTAATTATCAAAAACATAGTAGACAAGCTTGATTTGATAACTGCTATATCGAATGTCAATTTTTATTTATTGGCTATCTACCTATTTACTGAAAAAAATAGCCGGTACCGTATATTGGCTGTAAACCTTCACCAATAATTATCGTCAGAATGGTGACTTCATGAGGCTCCACCCACTTTCTTTCGCCTCGTTATAATTCAGGATAACACTGAAGGCTACCATGGCATTGTTGGATTAGAAAATTTAACTTCTGGCTATAAAAAACTAACTTTCTCGAGTAGTTGTAAGAAGTGCTAAATGATCCTCAAGGAATCCAGCAGTTGCCTAAACATTTAATCATGTATATTACTGCTCTACTGTTGCGGCACTACTGCTACAGTAGTATTACTACACTAGCACTGATACCCCACCCACATCTATGTATCGTTTCGTCATTCATAAAGTCTTTGGGTTTCGGAGCCAATGGAATTTCTGTCTGATGGATGGGCGGGGAAACATTTAGTCAAAAGGTGTTTGTTTACCTTGCTTACGTAATGAATGTTTTTCGACTCTTGGCTCGTAATCATTGGCCATGGCGTCGGCTAGCTCATTTTTACTCTATAAAAATTAAAACTATCGGGTTTAGGTTATTGATAATACTGACAAAATTGTGTGTGGTTGTAAAATACATATGTCAACTTTCAGCTACATCCGATGCTTTGATAAGGAGCAAAGTCCAAAAAACCGTGTTACAGAGACCCTGAATCTCATAGTAATTACCTGTAAATAAAGTGTATTAGTGACCATGGTATAGTACAAGAAATACTGTAAGTACGTAGTAAAATGTGGAAGCTTACCTTTCGAGTGAGGCTATCTCCGAAAGTGGCGACAGAGGGGGATGACAAACAGCAGATACGTATGTACGTACATATACTTAACTTTACGAAACACATAAAAAAATGTAAGGAAAACATACATAAACTAAACTTTACGAAACACATTAACAAAACTGCAACACTTAACTTTACAAAAAAAGTAAAATTAAAACATTTTTATTTTTTTTTTATTTTTACATTCTTTTTTACTTTTTTTATACTTTTCGTACTTTTTTTTCACAAAATTTCAACTTCATCACCACTTTCAACTTTCTGTTTTTTAGTATCACTTGGTTCTTCCATTTTGCTTACTCCTGCTAATACTAAAGGCCTTGTTAAAAATAACTATCCAAGGAAGATTGCTCTTGCCTACTTTTCACAATGTTCCTGAAACGACTCAGGCAAGCATCATTGAACTGCGCAAGCATACGACCTGTGTAAGCCTTTTCGGGGTGTCTTTTTTCAACAAACGATTGCACTTTATGAAAACCAGCTAGAACACCCTTAATTTCTGCCGTTGTCATAGGGTCGTCCTCCTCCTCCTTGCCGCTGCTAGATAACTCTTCTTGAACGACGTTATGTTGCATGGCCTCCAACTCCTTCAGGTCATCCGTCGTAAGCTCCTCTTGGTGCTCCTCGAGAAGGTCGTTGATGTCGTCCTCACCGACGACCAGCCCCATGGACTTGCCGAGTGCAACGATCTCGTCAAGATCTGGTTACAAAAGTGTTTCAGGATCGTCAAGTGTTTCTGAATCTGCAGCACCAGCTTCGCCCACGTCGAATCCCTCGAAGTCTCGGGCGGATACGGCATCAGGCCAGAGTTTCCTCCACGAGGAATTCAAGGTTTGCCTCGAAACCTCCTGCCATGCTTGGTCAATGAGTCGGATGAATATCACAACATCGAAATGCTCCTTCCAAAATTCACGCAAGGTGAGGTTTGTGGCATCGGTAATGTCGAAACATCTCTTGAAAAGATGTTTCGTATACAGCTTCTTAAAGTTCGATATCACTTGCTGGTCCATGGGCTGGAGGAGAGGGGTGGTGTTAGGCGGAAGATAAAGAACCTTGATGAAGGAATACTCCGCTAGGGATACTTCCCTGGAGGCCAGGAGGGTGGCAGGGGCATTGTCCAACACCAGCAGACATTTCAGAGGGAGGCGCTTCTCTTCCAAGAATTTCTTCACTGTCAGGCCGAAACACAGATTTACCCACTCCGTGAACAAAAGCCTCGTTACCCAGGCTTTCGCATTAGCCCTCCACATCACTGGAAGCTTCTCCTTAAGCACTTTGTGGGCCTTGAAGGCTCGAGGAGTCTCCAAATGATAGACCAGTAAGGGCTTCACCTTGCAATCCCCACTGGCATTGGAACAAAGTGCGAGCGTAAGCCTGTCTTTCATAGGCTTATGCCCGGGTAGCTTCTTCTCTTCCTCCGTGATGTACGTTCGACAAGGCATTTTTTTCCAAAAAAGGACAGTCTCATCAAAGTTGAAGACTTGCTGAGAACTGTAGCCTTCCTTGGTCATCATCTTGTCTAACGTCTTTTTAATGGCTTCGGCCGCTTTCGTGTCCTAGCTGGCAGCCTCCCCATGCCGCACCACCGAATGGATGCCAGTCTGTTCACGGAATTTCTCGAACCACCCTTGCGAAGCCTTGAACTCTGGGGTTGGCGCTGATGTCCCTTCTCCGTCGTCTTCGGCCTGGGCAATCAAATCGCCGAAAATAGCGCTGGCCTTGTGGGAGATTGCCGTCTCCGTTATCGTATCGCCAGCAATTTCTTTGTCTTTTATCCAGACAAGAAGAAGCCTTTCCATCTCGTCGTGCACGTGGCTCCTCTTGCTGGACAAAATAGTGACGCCCTTGGAAGGTGTAGCTGCTTTGATGACATCCTTCTGCTTAAGGATGGTGCCTATTGTCGATGGATTTCAGCCGTATTCCTTGGCGATCACACTCAATCGCATACCTGCTTCATACTTCTTGATAATCTCCATCTTTGTCTCCATAGAGAGCATCCTCTTCTTTCCGTGAATTTCAACTTTCTTGGGACCCATGACTACTATATACTGTACATAATTTACATATAAGTAGAGTAAAGTTCTCACACAACACGATAAAGTACGTATACTGCAACAAAATCACTAACGAATTTATGTTAATAAACGAAATCATTAAAACGAACGAATACTGCATGCATACGATAACGATGCTGGGACGAGTGGCCGAGGCACGCTGCTACGTAGTAGATGCATGATGGGAAGGATGCTGACCAATAGGAGAGAAGGATCTCATGGCAGTGACTAGCATCAGGAACCAATGGGAGAGCAGGAGGACGGTGGCGACGGTGGCGAGTCTACTCAGTTGGCGGCGCGCGAGTGAGTTTCAAAATTGTTATCGGTGATCCGGGCAAATCTCGGACTTTACAGCAACAACCTTTCGTATCTTGAGCAATTTCCGTATTAGCTTTCGTATCTCAAGTTTTTCGTAAGTTGAGCCTTTCGTATTCGAGGTACCACTGTATAGGCAACTGTCAGGTGGTAATTACATTTCTGTTAGACAGATATTCGAGTGTGAAAAAAAGATTCGAATAATGTCAGTGTTGGAAATGTCAGTGTTGGAAAGGACTTTGACAATTAATGACAAGAAAATTGTACTAAGGGATTTTCAGACTAATTGGGAAGGACTGGGAAATATATCACATTCAGATGAGGTCGATTGGTTCAACATAACTTTAACAAAGGAAGATTTTGAAAAATGCAGGAAAAATTGCAAGGGCATGCTAACTTGCAACACTGAATATGATGTGCATGAAAACTATAATTATATTGATGGCATCAGCAGAGGCTTCCCGATGTACCCAAATCCTGTAGTCACAAATATTGTTATGTACAGTTACATTGTGAATGACAAAATGGTCCAGAATGAGTCTTTTCACAAAACTGCTAATCAGAGAGTTGTGGGGAGTGTCTTGACTTACAACAATTTAGCTGATGATGAAGCACTACTTCCAATGGATTCATGTGATGCTAGTCATAATTCAGAAAAAAATAGAGAAAATGATAATATGGGCAGCAACCAATGTCCTTCTAAACAACTACTGCTCAAAACAAAACAATACCCTCTCTGAAAATAAGCTTATGAACCAAGGGAAAAAGAGAAAATTGCAAACATTGACAGAGTAAAAAAAATAAGATAACAAATATGTCAAATGCGTCAGGTAAAGAAAATGCACATTAAGATCAGGTGTGTGTTGGTAATTGTGTAAAGAATTGCATGTTAGTTCATTTAAAATTGCTAGAAATTTTTACTATTTTTGTTAATGGGTTTTCTTTTATAATAAAATATTGTTAGAGTGCTTCTGGTTATTTACTATGCCCAAACTAGACCACAGTAAGTTTACCAGTTCAAGAAAGGGATGATTACCCTAAGCAGCAAGGTGGCAGAAGAACGATTTTGTAGTAACAAAAATAACTTTAATAAATCAACTTCAAAAGGAGGGTAAACTGAAAAAAAAAAGTTGTAACGCACTAATTAAGCCATGGAAAAGAAACAGAGAGAGGGTATAGATGGTCAGTTGTCCCATTAGCCTGAGGGCTTCGACCAAGTCGACCTAATCCGCTGACGTCAACCTCCCACTAACCAGGCCTTCTCCTCTAGATGGCGTTGTCTTTTCTCCTATTAACAATCTTCTTTTCTCCTCCATTTTTGGCCGCTTCATAACGATCGAAATTCTTCAACTATCGCTCTAAACACTGCATAAGCTGCTACAAACTTCCGTTTGCTGTCTATAAAACTTATAAATTTTTGTTTACTTTCATCGTCCTCTACCACTAACGATCGATGCTTCCTTTTCTATGCTCGAGTAATTAAATAGGGCACTTTTAACTCAATAGTTTTGCTTTTTTTTTTTTTCCTTTTTCCAACAATACATTTATTCTGATTTCCTTACCGGCTATCTCTGACTCGCCAGTACTCGCTGTTATCGATCCTTTCTCTCCTACTCACGGGTCTCTTAGGGCTCAAAGGGGCTTGTGACCTGATAACCTTAAATTTCACTTTTACAACCAAACCATTACACCTTCATATCCATATGATCATAGAAAAGGGCATCCTCATATCCTTAAAAACCTCACCATTTCACTTACAAAATATTCAAATTGACCAACAAGCTGCGCTAAGAGCAAGAGCCCATGTTGGCATAAGGCCAGTTTAATCTTCAACAACAACATCAACTTTTATATTCGGTGTGAACTTCAAAATGTTGAATATACTATTAAAAGTATTTTTTTAAGTCACTATTTCACTTACCTTTCTACCGTAGATTTAAGGATATATGTATATATGTATATACAGGCAGTCCCCGGGATACGACGGGTTCGGCTTACGACGTTCCGAGGTTAAGGCGCTTTTCAATTGTATTCGTCAGAAATTATTTCCAGGGTTACGACGCATGTTCCAGGGTTACGACGCCTACAACACTGATCTAGCAGATGAAATATGACACCAAAAATGCAAAATAATCATATATATATATATATATATAAATATATTATATTATATATCTATATATCTATATATAATAGATATATATATATATATATATATATATATATATATATATAATTATATATATAATATATATTATATATATATTAATCTATATGATATATATATAATTATATATATATAATGATATATATATATATATATATATATATATAGATATATATATATATATATATATATATACATTATACTAATATTATATATATATTAATTTATATTATTATATATATTATTATATATATATATTATATATATATATATATATTATATATATATCTTATATATATATATATAAGCGATATATATTATATATCACTGGTAAAAATGTTCTGTAACAACAAAAATTCCATCTAATAAAAGGAGCCCATAAAAACACCAAAATGTAGAGAGAAAAGTACTATATTTCAGAGACTGCTGTCTCTCTCTTCAGGTATATGAATGAGAAAAGTTTACAGAAAAGGTGGTATTTACACCAAGAGAGAGACAGCAGTTTCTGAAATATAGTACTTTCTCTCTACATTTTGGTGTTTTTATGGGCTCCTTTTATTAGATGGAATTCTGTTGTTACAGAACATTTTTACCAGTCATTGTCAGCCCATTATGGAATTCAACCGCCTTTTCACGATTCTTCACTCACTTCCAGAAGTCAAGCCAGTTTTCCGCAAGTTTGAGAAAGAACTGAACAGACTACACCGGCTGAAAAACCAAAAAAACACTTTTAGAAGAATGCCTCAGAGAACAAGTACTACCAAAATGTAAGGATTCGGGAGATGGACTCTGCAATCAAACCCCTTCCCTCTATCACACAAGATTTTCCTGGAAGAAAGAATCACCAGTACGAGAAACGACATCTTCGTGCTACGCAGAGTGATATATGGAACTCAGTCTAATCTTCGCCTCCTCACTACGGACCAACAAATATACAGGATCTGATTTCATTCTGTTTCGACATTGCTGCTATAATAGCGTGACTCATTCCAACAGACTTTTACGCAAGTTAAATAACCTAATAGACAATAGCGCATGGAATAATCTTGAACAACAAGACAAAGTTTTAAACTTATCCAACACCCCCCTTACTGTAAATCAACATTTAGTTTTAAATTTAGGCTTATCCTTGCCCTTATGCCAGACCGCAAAAACAACCTAGACTTCATAGTGGCTTTTGATAAATTCATATCTGACAAAAACTACAGCCGTGAAGAGATATGTTTAAAAGGAGTGTTACTAAATGCTTTAACTGACCTTCATAAGAAATATCCTGTTCCCCGCAGATTCATGATAGCCATCCACTCGCTAAAAAAGTTAGATGTTATAATAAGTAGATCCGACAAAGACGGCAAAATCGTAATAATGGACAAAGACTTCTACCTCGACAAAATCAACCAGCTCCTTAGCAACACAAACACTCACGAAAAACTGACGAAAAATCCCCTCCAAAACGTTCCCACAGAATTTTTTCGGAAAGTAAGATTAATTGGTCAAGACAAAAAGATATTGAACTATTAGAGAAATTTAAAGTAATTAATCCTAAATTACCTACTTTTATGGCCTTCCCAAAACTCACAAAGACAATCTTCCATTCAGACCCATCGTTTCATGCGCTGGAGCTTTCAATTACAAAATTTCTAAATGGTTAGCTGGCCTAACTTTCTCCTTTTTTAGGCCATTTTTCTCCCAGTCACATTAAACATTTGGAAGATTTTTGTCACAAATTCAGAGAAGCACATATACCACTTCACAACATAAAACTTTTAAGCCTTGACGTTGACTCCCTATTCACAAAAGTACCAGTACAGGACGTTCTTCAGTTTTTAAGGGAAAAATTATCCCCCTATTCAGATCATTTCCCATTGGCGCTTGACAAAATAATAAAGTTAATTGAATTATGTGCATCTAATAACGTATTTTCATTCGGGGAATCATTCTTCAAGCAAAAATTCCGGTGTAGTATGGGTAGTCCTTCAAGTCCTGTTTTAGCCAATCTGTAGATGGAATACTTTGAAACTACAGTAATAAATGCAATAAAACCCAAAAACATGCTGTGGATGAGATACATGGATGATATCCTAACATTTTGGGATAATAGGTGGGTAATTTTTATGAATTCCTCTCAAAATTAAACGCATAAGTGCCCAGCATCAAATTTAAAGTTAAATGGGAAACAGAAAACAAAATTCCTTTTCTTGATGTTTTAATAATCAGACACACGACAGAATACAAATTTACCATATACAGAACACCAACGTTCTCACTTTCATATATTCACTACTTTAGCTATCACAACATACTATCAAGATAGGTGTAGCTAGCAATCTATTCTTAAGAGCCTTACGAATTTGTTCCCCAGATTTCCTGGAAAAAGAATTTGAACTAATTCGCAAGCAACTTTCATCTTTAAAGTATCCTGACCATATAATTGAGAAAGCAATTCAAAAAGCAAACGTAATTTTCTACCGACCCCCTAAAGACAAGACCAGAGACACAACCAACAATAAAATAAAAATTCCTCACCTGGAGACGATTAAGAGAGTAACCTACACCCTTGGGAAATCCAACCCTTTTGCATTTACCTACCCAAACACCTTAGCCAAGTCCCTGATTAACGTCCAACAAAAGACATCTCCCAAAGACTCTGGGGTCTATGAGATCCCATGCCAGGACTGTGACCAATCTTACATCGGAGTTACAGGTAAATCACTTCCCCAGAGATTAATACAACACAAACGGTCAGTTAGGTATGGACAACAGAACTCGGCTATTTTCAACCATATAAATGAACATAACCATAGAATAAACTGGAATTTGTCACGTGTAATTTATAGCAGCAACTTGCCGGTACAAGAGTCAAATGATGGAATCGGCCTTTAATAAAAGAGAAGCAGGTAATGAACATCTCAAAAGGCGCGTGGATTTCAGATGTCATCGACGAGGTTTTCATTCAACCAACGCTTAAGAAGATTAAAGGAAGATTATCAGCGGGGGTGACCTAAATTGGCTTACTTGTGGACGGATCTCTTGGTATAAATACCACCTTCTCTGTAAACTTTTCTCATTCATATACCTGAAGAGAGAGACAGCAGTCTCTGAAATATAGTACTTTTCTCTCTACATTTTGGTGTTTCTATGGGCTTCTTTTTATAATATATATATATATATATATATATATATATATATATATATATATATATATATATATATATATATATATATATATATATATATATATATATATATATATATATATTATATATAATTAACCCTAGGGGTTAATTACAGTCGTCCGAATAAATATTACTTAAAATTCTTGTTCAGGAGTTGAAACTGCATAGAAAAACCGCAACTGCCATAGTCTAGGTCGCAGTGGAATAGTAATATAGATATACCAGTTTTATTCATAACCTACAATAACAGTATAGGGTAAAACACTGCATGGCCTGCAGCAGGCCATGTACAATCAATGCATGCCACCCTCCGAAAAAGTACAATATAACCCGTCCTGACACCGAAGATGGGCATCAGTCGCGACTTGTTGTTGGTGAGAAACGGAGCTAAAGACCTCTACTCTCCTTTCGAAGTATTTTCTCCAAAGTTAGAAATTAAGGCCAAATTTTAAGATTTAAACAGAGGGTAGTGAAAAGGGTGGCTACGGCAGTGGAAATCTCACCAAAACGCTTTCGAAATTTTCCCTTACGCTTCAATATTTTAGAAGATTGACGCCATTTCGATGTTTACGGAGTCGCTTGTGTCAACAAAGTTCCCATTTCCTGTGATAAATCCGCACACCACTTGTACCCACAGATGCTGGGGCACTTTCATCACAACAATCGGAACACGGTCCTTTACCACGACGCTTTTAAGTAAACAACTGTTTTGGTAGAAGACAACGACAAAGCGAGCACTAGGTAATAATAAAAAATAGTAAAACATCAATATTTTACATATTTATGATGATTAATTTGAAAATATTCGTTATTGAAAAAGTAACTCGATTCTGACTCAAATTTAAGTAATTATTTTTCGGAATTAGAACGTTCTTTTAAGTCCTGTATTATGGCGTCACGACATCTTGACTTTCGTACCTATTGTAAATAATTGCTATACTCAAATTTATTGCAGAACAGTTTACCAGTTATTCATGCAGATTATCAGCTATGCATGTAATTGTTATAATCGTAATGCGCATATATATCTTTATTATTTACTTTTTGGATATATAAAGATGTTTTACTGCCGGATTACCGCCGTAGTGTGACGCAATCACTTTCGGTCCCTGGGCCTCTGTCTGTTTTCGCACCATAAGAAATTAATGGGCCAAATTTGCAATGACCAGAAAGTCGTTAAAAGAGGAAAGTTGGCATTGAGGGGCATATGTTTTGATTGAGAAAATGATATTGTTAAGATACAATAAAGTTTGTTCATACTTACCTGGCAGATATATATATAGCTGTATTCTCTGAAGTCCGACAGAATTTCTAAAAACTTACGACACACGTAGTGGGAGTAGGGTGGTTAGTACCCATTCCCGCCGATGGGAGGCGGGTATCAGGAACCATTCCCATTTCTATCAGATTTCTATCTCCACTGTCTCCTGAGGGGAGGTGGGTGGGTACTTTAAATATATATATCTTCCAGGTAAGTATGAACAAACTTTATTGTATCTTAACAATATCATTTTGTTCATGAAACTTACCTGTCAGATATATATATAGCTGAATCCCACCTTTGGCGGTCGGGAGAGACAGAAAAGGATTTTAGGAAACATATACATGTAGATGATTGACATCTTGGTTCCTTACCTGTTAGCATAGCTGACTTCGTGATTACTGTCACCCAAGCCTGCATCTGCTCACTAGAGTTACCAACAAGATAGTGACCTGTGTAGTTGGTGCGCTCTAGATGATCTGTCAACGGGGACGTGACCACAATGTGACTAGACCATGACCATACTTCTGCGGGCAACGAGGCAAAACCACCACCTAAGTTAGCCTAACAAAATACTCCCACATACAAAGGCTAAAAGAAGGGAAGTCCACATTCGGCGGCCGACCCTACAACCATAAACATTACAAAGATTAAAAAAACTCACCTACCCTTTTCTATGGGAAAGGATGAGTGCTACCTCCTGCCCCCAAAATAGTGTCTGCGGCGACGTATGGCCCAAGAGTAGTAACAGTTTCCGTACGTCGTTCTCACCTCCCGTAGGTAGTGCGAGGCGAACACCGAGTTACTCCTCCAAAAAGTGGCACTCAAAATGTCTTTGAGGGCCATATTTTTCTGGAAGGCTATCGAGGTCGAAATAGCCCTCACTTCGTGAGCGTTTACCCTCAATAGTCCAAAGTCACTATCCTTGCAAGATGAGTGCGCCTCCTTTATGGTGTTCCTTAAAAAGAATGCCAGCGCATTCTTGGACATGGGATATCTGGTCTCTTGACCGAACACCATAAGTTCTCCGCAGAACCTCTACAATTCCTTGTTCTCAAAGGGATTCTCTTAGAGCCCTGACAGGACACAGGACTCTTTCTGGCTCTTGACCAATGATCTCTGCCATACCCTTGATCTCGAACGCCTTAGGCCAAGGGTAGAAGGGGTTTTCATTCTTAGCCAGAAACGTCATTCCCAAAGAGCAGACCGCATTATGCCCTTTGAAGCCGACGTGCTTACTTATTATAGCTTGTATCTCGCTAACTCTCTTCGCCGTTGCCAGAGCAGTTAGGAATACAGTCTTTTTCGTCAAGTCTCGCAAAGACGCAGTGTGAAGAGGTTCAAAGCAACTTGACATTAAAAACTTCAGGACCACGTCTAAGTTCCAAGAAGGCAACTTACGTAGAGGCACCTTGGTGGTCTCAAAAGATCTCAATAGATCATGGAGATCTTTGTTATTAGCTAGGTCTAGACCTCTATGGCGAAATACTACAGATAAAACACTTCTGTAGCCCTTAATGGTCGACACTGCAAGCTTCAAATCTTGTCTGAGTAAAGTAGAAAGTCGGCGATCTGGCTCACAGAGGTCGTGGTAGAGGAAACTCCTTTCTTCTTACACCAGCTCCTAAAAGCTGCCCACTTCGATTGGTACACCGCGATTGATGAAGGTCTCCTCACGTTGGCGATAGCTTTAGCCACAGGTTTCGAAAACCTCTCGCTCTGGTCAGCTTCTGGATAGTCTGAACGCAGTCAGACTCAGAGCGGAGAGGTTTTTGTGGTACCTCTCGAAGTGGGGCTGTTTGAGTAGATCTCTCCTTGACGGAAGAGATCTCGGAAAATCTACCAAGAAGGACATCAACTTCGTGAACCAGTCCGCTGCGGGCCAAAAGGGGGCGATTAACGTCAACCTCGTCCCTTCCGAAGCTGCAAACTTTCTTATCACTTCCCCCAGAATCTTGAAGGGGGGAAATGCGTAGAGGTCTAGGCCCGTCCAATCCCATAGAAGGGCGTCTACTGCTACTGCTCCCGGATCCAGAACCGGGGAGCAGTAAAGAGGAAGTCTCGCCGTTCTTGATGTCGCGAAAATGTCCACCAAAGGACATCCCCAAAGACCCCACAGCTCCTGGCATATGTCCTGATGGAGGGTCCACTCTGTCGCAGCAATTGTCCTTGTCGACTGAGGAGATCCGCACGGACGTTCTCGACTCCGGCAATGAACCTTGTTAGGATCGTGACTTCTCTCGCCTTCGCCCAAAGAAGAATCTCTTTCGCTAGAGCGAACAGGGAGCGAGAGTGCGTTCCTCCTTGCTTCTTCAAGTATGCCAGGGCTGTGGTGTTGTCCGAGTTGAGTTGGACTACGCTACGGGAGACTTTGTCTTGAAAGAACCGGAGCGCTAACTGAATCGCTGCCAGCTCTTTGAAGTTGATATGCCAGGCTACCTGTTCCCCTCTCCAGGTGCCTGACACTTCCTCCCCTCCTAGTGTTGCTCCCCACCCCGTGGATGACGCGTCGGAGAACAACACTAGGTCGGGGTTCCGAAGCTTGAGGGACATGCCCTCTGACAGCTTCAACGGATCGAGCCACCATCTTAGATGGCTCTTTACCTCTTCTGAGATGGTTAAAATCATGTCGAGGTTGTCCTTGTCTGTCCAGCTGTCCGACAGGAAGAACTGAAGAGGTCGGAGGTGTAGCCTCCCCAGGGAAACAAACTTCTCCAGCGAGGGAAATAGTCCCCAGCAGACTCACCTTCCCTCACCGAGCATGAATCCTTCCCTAGAAAGGCTGACACTTTTTCTATGCCTTGTTACTGACGTTCCTGGGACGGAAAAGCCCGAAAAGACACTGAATCCATCTGAATCCCCAGATACACGATGGACTGTGTTGGGGTCAGATGTGACTTTTCGAAGTTTACCAGAAGTCCCAGGGACGCAGCTAAAGACAGAGTCGTTTGCAGGTCCTTCAGGCACCGGGTCTGTGAATGAGCCAGTCGTCCAGATAGAGCGAGATCCTGATGTTAGAACGATGGAGCCACCTCGCCACATTCTTATTCATTAAGATGGTGAACACAAATGGGGCCATACTCAGTCCGAAACAAAGAGCCCTGAACTGAAATACCTTTCCTTTCAGGACGAAGCGAAGGTACTTCATGATTGGGGATGTTATCGGAATGTGAAAGTAGGCGTCCTGAAGGTCCAGTGATACCATTCCCTAATCTCCAGGTCTTAAGGCCCCCAGAACTGACTGAGGTGTCTCCATCTTGAACCTCTGCTTCTCTATAAAGAGGTTCAGACGACTTACGTCCAAGACCGGCCGCCACCCTCCCAACTGTTTGGAACTAGAAACAATCTGTTGTAAAATCCTGGCGATGCCAGGTCTAAGACCTGTTCCACTGCTCTCTTCCGCTTCTCTCGAGGATACGATGGGGACAAGTCCCTGGGAGTGGAAGTCAGCGGAGGCGGCTTTACGAAAGGGATTTTGTACCCCTTCTCTATGATGTTGAGAGACCAGGTGTCCGCCTCTCTCTCTCTCTCCAGGCTTCTACGAACAACTGCAGCCTGGCTCCTACCGGCGACTGAAGGACGGATCTCTCATTTTCTTGCCCCTAGACTTAGCCGGGGCTCTTACCTCTAGGAAAACTTCTTCCTCGGGGTAAAGATCTAGCTGAAGTTCCTCCACGAAAGGGCTTCTGCTTCCTAAGAGACTGGCTTCCTGAAGACGTGGAAGGGCCAGTAGGACGTCGCAACGACTGAGCCAAAAGATCTTTGAGTGGCTTTTTCTTGAAGGCTTACTGCCAGATCCTTCACCATAGCCTGGGGGAAGAGATGGCTCGAAAAAGGCGCATACAAAAGCTCTGCCCCTCTGTGAGAGAGACAGATTTAACTGCAAAATTGCAAAACAGCGATCTCTTCAAAACGCCTGCGGAAAAATGAGAGGCTAACTCCTCCGAGCCATCCCTGACGGCCTTGTCCATGCATGACAATACACTGGACAGCTCCCCGAGATTAATCGAATCTGGCTTACGAGACTGGTTGTCTAGCACTCCCAGACACCAGTCTAAGAAAGTTGAAGACTTCCAAGGACCGGAAAAGGCCTTCAAAAGATGGTCCAGTTCTGAAGTCGTCCACGAAACTTTAGCTGAAGCTAGGAGAGATCTCCTAGAGGCATCCACAAAACCACTGGCGAAATCTCTTGCGCCAAAGTAGGAACCTTCAGTCCCAACTCTTCACCAGTTTTCGTACCACATCCCTGCTTACCGCTAAGTCTAGACGGAGGCAGGGTGAAAGTGGTCCTTCCTTGTGCTTTCCTAGATTCCATCCAGGTGTTTGACCTTACAGAAAGCTCTCTTGGTCGATAGTGAAGTCTTCATTTTAACAAAACCAGGTGTCTTGCTTGCTTTCGGCAATGAAAACTGCGAGAGGGAGGTGAACGAGGAGCAGAAGGAAGGAAGGTATCCCGAAACGAATCACGGAGAAGCCGAGCCAAGACTTGGTAGTCCATGATGAAGCAGACTTCGAAGGCTGTTTTCCGTCAACATCCTCAGAAGAACAGCTTAACTCCCCTTCTTCCTTATCAGAGTGAAACCCCGAAGGACGAGGCAAAAGTCCTTTCACCCCGAGTCTCATATCCAAACGATGTCAAGAAGTGGGGAGCGCACCCGAAACAGAATCCTTCACAGTCGCAGGATCAGATACCAAAGCTTGTGGAGAACGTGATGTTGCACGAAGCCGTGAAGCGTCAGCAAGAGTCTCGGGAAACTGCGTCTTGAGTGAGAGCGAACTTCCACGTTCGCGCCCAAAGCGATCTTACGAGCTTCCCTACAAGCGTCGAGTGGAGCGTCCATCCTAGCGTCCATCCGAGCGTCGAGCGAAGCGTCCAAACGAGCGCCGAGCGAAGCGTCCAAACGAGCGTCGAGCGAAGCGTAACCAAACGAGCGTCGAGCGAAGCGTCCCTCAGAACGTCCCGCGAAGAGTCAGGTCCTGCATCCTGACAAGCGTCACGTTGGGCGTCGAAACGCACGGGTCGAAGAGGAGCAGAAAAGGAAGACGCCCTTTCCTTACTACGAGGATCAGCACGTACTGAAGTCTGTACAACAGGTACAACTTTGTCGTCAGCAAAATCGTCGAGATCGGAATGCCGATCGTCCTCTCGCCGAGAAGAGATGGGGAGCTCGATGAGACCTCTCTCTCTCCAAGGGAGCAAGAGTCAGAAGACGTCTACCGCCACCTCTAGCACCCCCGAGCACTGGGGAGAAGAACGAAGTCTAGAGGGCGAAAAACCAGGAGACGGGGAAGGGGAAGAACGAGGAGAAGGCGGGGGAGACTGTCTGGTCCTTTTAATCGGCAGTCTGTCGTCCTTCCTGCGACGAGGAACCATCTTCCTTCTGCTTAAGCACACATCCAGTTGACGTTGCATAGCGAGGATGATCTCAGACTGCGAAGTCTCCTTACGAGGAGAAGAGCTGTGCCTGTGAGAAGGCGAGGGGCGAGGGACGCCCTTCTCCTTCTCACAGGAAAAGCCCTGGCTCTAGAGCGACTGGGCGCTCGAAGGCGTCATCGTCGGATGACGTCCTAGTCTTCTTCTGAGGCGGAAAAGCTACACTTTCCGGAAAAGACCGCCAATCAGACAGAGCATGACGTGTGAAGCGTCTTGATCTTGGAAGGTCCTCTTCAGAGGCCGCGAATCAGGACGAGATTCCCACCCCTTGCGCGGGGAGGACGAGTCGGAAGACGAAAAATGTTATTGTTATAATACAATTAAGTTTGTTCATACTTACCTGGCAGATATATATATAGCTGTATTCTCCGAAGTCCGACAGAATTTCAAAATTCGCGGCACACGCAGTGGGCGGCCAGGTGGTAGTACCCATTCCCGCCGCTGGGAGGCGGATATCAGGAACTATTCCCATTTTCTATTCATATTTTATCAGTGCCACTGTCTCCTGAGGGGAGTGTGGGTGGGCACTTTAATTATATATATCTGCCAGGTAAGTATGAACAAAACTTAATTGTATTATAACAATAACATTTTGTTCATGAAACTTACCTGACAGATATATATAGCTGAATCCCACCTTCGGATGGTGGGAAGAGACAGAATAGGATTTTTGGGAAACTAAATTAAGTAGATGATATACATCTTGGTTCCTCAACTGTTAGCATAGCCGACTTCGTGATTACTGTCACCAAAGTCTGCTTCTGCGTTACTAGAGTTGTAATGCTGGTGCGCTCTAGATGATCTGTCAACGGGGGCGTGACCACAATGTGACTAGACCATATGACCATACTTCTGAGGGCAACGAAGCTAAAAAACCACCACCTGACCTAACCTATCAAAGTTAGTTCCATAACTTCTAGGCTAAAGAAAAGGAACGCGCCTCAAGCGACCAACCCTTCAAAGTTAAAAGCACCACCTATCCCTTTTCTATAGGATAGGATTCGTGTTGCTTGCTGCCCCCAATAATATATCTACGGATATGTATGGTCCTAGCGACTTACAGATCTCAAATGTCGTCTTCACATCCCGTCGGGAGTGTGAAGCGAACACCGAGTTTCTTCGCTAAAGCGTGGCACTCAGGATGTTACTGAGTGTCATGCCCTGTTGAAATGCTTCCGAGGCCGCGCCCTCACCTCTTGAGCATTCATATTAAGAAAAAAATCTCAAATCTTTATGCAAACATAATGAATGAGACTTCTAAAAAGAACTCCTTGACTATAATGCCAGGGTGTTCTTGGACATGAACCAGTCTGGTCTTTTACGGAACACCGCCGATTGTCCGTTGACCTCGACTTTCTATAGTTTTATCAAGATAAAACTTGAGAGACCCGACAGGGCACAGGACTCTCTAATGCCCTTGCCCAATAATTTGTGCCATACCCTTGGTCTCCAAGCCTTCGGGTCAAGGGTTAGACAGGTTTTCGTTCTTATTCAAGAACATTAGGCTTAGAGGACAGACCGCATTATGTCCTTTAAAGCTAAAACCTCTGATGATGGCTAAAACCTCACTAACCCTCCTTTGCCATGGCTAGAGCGGTTAGAATGTTAGCCTTTCTGGTCACGTGTATTAAGTTCGCAGAAAGGATAGGTTCGAAATGCTTTTTGGCATCAGAAACTCAGCTACGTCTAAGTTCCATGCTGGAACCTGCGATCCAGAGAATTTCAAGATCTCCCCAGACCTCAAAGATCGTGAAGCTTGTTGTTTGACAGAAACCGAATCTGAGCTAGAGGCCGTCAACAACATATTTGCATATTCTACAATAGTTAGGACTTCTAGCTTATCTCATACTTCATACGGAAAGATAGAACCATAAAGAAATTCACAGAGGTCGAGGTGGAGGAACAGTCATTTTCCCTTCACTATCTCCAGAAACGGCCCCTCCGATTGAACACTGAAAATAGGCAGCACTGCTTTGCCTTGCCAAGAGACTGCCATTAATCTTGAAGATCTTATCGCTTCTCGATAGTCTGAACGCCTTCAGACTCAGAGAGGAGAGATATTAGATACTTCACTAAGTGACGATGTTAGATTACACCGATTCTCTCGGGAAGGGTCTTTGGACAATTCTCTGAATTACCTGACCTCTGTGAATCCAACCTCTTAGAGGCCAACATGTGGCGACTAAAGCTAATCCTCTAGGATCATGAATAATGGGAACAACTTAAGAGGAAGCTCCTTCGTCTTCAATATTACGAAAAACTTAACGAAAGGACGCCCTCAGTCTCTCCTCACTTTCGACATACTTCTAAGTGAGGATTACTCAGACGTCAGTAGTTGTTGCCTTCGATCGAGAAGACCCGCACGGACGTGCACTAGTTTAACGAACCTCTTGAGGATCGTTACGTTCTGTGCCCAAGCCCATAACCAATTCTCTCTTCTTGAGCTAGAGAGAGCTGAGAAATTATCCGAGATGATTTGGGCCACTCGATCCAAACTCACCTTCGAGGAACTGGAGAGCCGACCAATTTGGCTTCCAATTCTTTCCAGACAATGTGCCAGAACATCTGTTCCTCTGTTCGGATGTCTGGCACCCTCTCACTATCACCCACCCCCGAGGTGATCCTCAAGCCGTTGAGAGAAAATTAGAATTATTACTAGATCTTTGATGTTATTCCAATTTCTTCGTGAGGAAAAATTGTAGAGGTCTGAATTGCTGTTTATTCAGGGAAAACAAGCTTCTCCAGCGAGGAAATGGGTCCCAGCAAACTCATCCATTCCTCACTCAGCCTCCTGCTTCCTTCCCTAAATAAGGCTGCGCTTTGCATAAGCAGGAGAGCATTATTATAGTGCTATGCCGCGGTAGATTCGTACAGAATTCTGTTACCGTGCGTAAACCCACACCCGAACAAGTATAAGAGATATCTTGTTGAAATTTTCTAAGTAAACGGAAGGCATGTTCATTCATGATTACTAGAAATTTCCTCAACCCGAGGCTAAAATCTATGATTGTAGGGCAGAGAGACGGTTTATTCAGCCATTCCCGCAAGGGAGAGACGTAACTAACCGCGCATGACACCGAGCTAGCCGGTTATGCGTAGATCACAGTAACAGCAGCCTTGTTCATCGTCTCGCACTATCTGCCTGAGTTGCCAGCTACTCCTTTTACGAAGGGATAGGTATGAAATTATCGAGCAAAAGGAAAAACTCTCAAGCAGGCATATTTAAACGTAACAACAAATTCGCTAAATACAGAAACTGAGTTGGTTTGTGTGTTGCAGTTCAATTAGAATACTTCTCGTCTAAGTCGCAATCCGTAGAATAACTAGGGATATGCGCCTACCCCTCGGACAATTCAACTGCTTAGTAGAATCATGTCGCGAGGTTAATATACGTAGTATATTTATAGGATTCTGAACAACGATCTCCATCCTAATTCTTTCCTTCAAGAAAACAAAATAAGGATTGGAGATCGACCACCTTCGATCTCTATCAAAGAGTGAAGGAGAAGTCTTCCTCGAAGGAAAGCTTCAATGGTGAAACAGAATACTATCTGCCATGAGATGCCAGCTACTCCCTTTACGAAGGAATAGGTATGATATTATCGAGCAAAAAGAAACTCTCAAGCATGGCCTATTTAAACGAAACAGAATTCGCTAAATACAGAAGCTGAGTTGGTGTTTGTCGTAACAATACCTGAAGAGTTGTTCTTACTCCGAAAACTCTTGGAAGGTTGAAGGGGAGATGTCAAATAAATACATTAGAACAACAGTTCTTTCGGCTATTCCGCAGAGGTAAATACGATATGCGTATATGACTTGACCCATGCGTTAGCAAAATGACGCAAAGATAAACTAAACACGTAAGATATTGTTAGTAATTTGAACATCGAATTCTCTACTACTCTTTCCTCGACGAGGAAGAGACAAAGAAAGGAAAACGACTGTCCACGTTCTAAGAATGAGACTTTTTAAAAGAACTCCTTGACTCTTTGCCAAGAAAAGGGAGTAATATTCGAATAGAGATCATCAAGAGAGAACCGAGGATCGAAAAGGACCGTTCAATGTTCTTATGATATGGACATAAGACTTCCTGGATCTAGTCTACAAGTCTTTTTCTTACTCCCCGGATGAGCCTCTGAAAATGAATGAGAGCTCTTCCGAAATTTTTTAATGAGTTTATCCGCTTAAACGATAAAAACGTTAAAATCTATGTCAATGAGAACTACCCCATTTATGAGGGGTCCCCCACTTAAATGACAAAACGTTTAGTATCTTGACAATGGGGAAAACGTCCTTACTTGACAAAACTATTAGCACTTTGCTAATAGGGGAAAACCCAAATAACATGACCGAAAGTCACCCAGGAATCCGAGTATATAATCTTCCCGATTCTCAGAAATCGATGAGAGGAAGAGGGATCGAAGAAAAAATTCGGGTATGTCTCTCCGCTAACTCCGAATCCTTTCCTTGATTACCAAATTTTGTAAAGGAATGTCCGTGGAGAGTCCTGAAAAAACCTCCTCTTGACAAGCGTTTATAAAGCGTCAAGCGTCCTAAGAAACGTCCTGAACAGCAAATAAGACGCCTTCTACAAGTCTTTTCTCTCGCAAAGCGTCCTGCCGAGCTTCCACCGAAGCGTCCTGGCGAATGTCCACAAAAGCGTCCTCATAAGCGTCCTCATAAGCGTCCTGGAAAGCGTCCTGCTTAGCGTCCTGGAAAGCGTCCTGCTTAGCGTCCTGGAAAGCGTCCTGCTGAGCGTCCTCAAAAAAACGTCCTGCGTAGCTACGAGCGTGTCTGAGCAGAGAACACCAAGTCTTCTGAACGACGTTTTCAGACACGCTGCTCCTGAAGTGTGTGAACACTAAAGGAAGACGTATGGCTTTCGTCTTCAAGAGGGCGGGCCTTAAAGACCTTCATACCTTCTTACAAAGACAGTGGCCGCCTGTGCGACAACTTGAGTCTTAGTAATGCAAAAGAACATCTCCAGAAACGCACTCAGCAAAGGAATGCCGAGCTTCCGAAAGACACC
This sequence comes from Macrobrachium nipponense, assembly GCF_015104395.2. Classification (NCBI taxonomy): domain Eukaryota; kingdom Metazoa; phylum Arthropoda; class Malacostraca; order Decapoda; family Palaemonidae; genus Macrobrachium; species Macrobrachium nipponense. Next base: position 14,042,633 of record NC_087223.1, read on the forward strand.
CTCGCAAGGTGCTTGCCGAGCGTCCTGGAGAATGTCTCTACTTATAGGACGTCGAGCACCTCAAAAAGCTTCCTCACGTCTAAATTGCCCTTCTTAGCGAACCAGAGACATAAGTTGTTGACTGTGCAAACAAAGCAGCTTGCCGGACGTCAAACTTATCAGCTTGCTTTTTCGAAGTAAAGCGAACGTTACATAACGTATACGGAGCGCCATGAGGATGAGGAGACGAATACTGAGTGCTCCTCCAAAAGGTGGAATCTAGAATGTCCTTGATTTCCAAATTCTTTTGGAATGCTAGCGAGGTTGAAACAGCTCTAACTTCATGAGCGTTCACTCGCGGAGGCTCAAATCACTCTTCTGGCAAGATGAATGAGCCTCCAAATTATGTCCCTTAGGAAAAGAGCCAGTGCATTCTTCGGGAAGAAAAGGGTAAATGTGGTCTCTTCCTGAGCACCATACATTACCCGAAGGACCTCTTACTTCCTTCGTTTATGTAAATAAAATTCGAGAGCCCTGACAGGGCACAGGACTCTTTCATCCTCTCGTGACGAGAGAGAGGACGTGAGCGTCCTCTTCTCTAAAGCTTCTTTTAGGGGGTTTAGGGGGCGCGAGTCCTTCCGAGAGCTCCAACCCCTGTGTGGGGAGGACGCCTCGGAGGACGAGAAACAATCCTTCAAGATTCGTGCACGTGCTCGATCTTCGGCAGCCTGGGAAGCGACAACAGGACCTGCCGAAAGGAAGCCAGATCAACATGAAAAAACCCGTAACCCTCCTTCGGCTTTTGACATGCCCTTCTCCCTGGTTTCCTGGGAGTCCGACAGAGGTCTAGGCCTAGAGGCGTTATGGGGCCGATCTGACGTTCCCTCCTGACGAGAGAGAGGACGTGAAGCGCCTCTTCTCTAAAGCTTCTTAGAGGGCGCGAGTCCTTCCGAGAGCTCCAAAACCACTTGCGCGGGGGGGGAGGACCCTCGGAGGACGAGAAGCATCCTTCAAGATTCGTGCACGTGCACGATCTTTAGCAGCCTGGGAAGCGTCAACAGGTCCTGCGAAGGGACGCCAGATCGGTGGGGGGAGCCCACCCCCGTAACCCTCTTGCGGCTTTCGACATGCCCTCTCCTGAGTCCCTGGGAGTCGACAGAGGTCCAGGCCTAGAGGCATTATGGGGGCCGATCTGACGCCCCCTCCACAACCCAAGGGGCACTCACTTCACACACTGATTGGAGAGCGAGCACTTTAGTCTAAGATTACTTGATGTAATCCTCTAGCAGACACTTCTTCTAGGCCCGTAAGCCATTCCACAGGGTTAGGCAAAATAAAATCTACAGGAGGTTAGAAGGTTCATTATTTCTAACTTCTGTTACTGTGGAGGAAAACTCCCTTGATTCTAACAGCTCTAAATGCGTACATGAATCCTCCTTCTTCCGTAATCAGTCACACATTACACTAATTACATTGAACTTATGCAAAGAAAACATGTAAACGTCATATATACTAAGCGAGTGTCTACCGAAAGTTCCGGTAGCCTCACCTTACCCCATGCAGACAACAAAGTCTGAAACTAGGCTAACTAGCTTCAGACATCCAAATGCAATGAAAACAAAAAATTTACGATAGCGTATGCCTAGCCACAAATCCAAGTCAATAATCGAAAGAATAATAGGATACTTAAGCGGCTAATGAAGTTTCAAAATCCTAGGCGGAGGTCTGTAAACAGTTTTACCGACGGCGACAGAAAAAATATGAATAGAAAATGGGAATAGTTCCTGATAATCCGCCTCCCAGCGGCGGGAATGGGTACTACCACCTTGGCCGCCCACTGCGTGTTGCCGCGCCAATTTTGAAATTATTCTCGGACTTCGGAGGAATACAGCTTATATATATATCTGTCAGTAAGTTTTCAGAACAAAACAATCCTTAAGGAGGCGTGCTCGAGCATGCTCCTTAGCTGCCTGGGAAGCGTCTACAGGAACTGCTGAAGGGACGTCAGATCGGTGGGGGATCCCCGTAACCCTCCTCGGCCTTCGACATGCCCTCTCCCTGAGTCCTGGGAGTCCGGCAGAGGTCCCAGCCTAGAGGAGCCTATAGGGCCGATCTGACGCCCCCTCCACTTCACTAGGGCCCTATCACTGCACTTAAACACTTTGCCTATTTTCAAGGGCAAGCACTTTGGATTCTAGCGTCTTCAACAAATCCAGAATAAAGCAAAAGGGCATTACCCTCCGCAGACACCACTTGTGGGCCGAAGGCAACAACTACAGGGTTAGGAGTTACAAACTCTACAGGAGGGTTAGAAGGGGATACATTAATACCCTGTCTGCTACCAATCTTACTCCTGGAGGAAGACCTCCTGATCCTGTCACGCTCTAATTTATTAACGTAGGATTCATACGTCTTCCATTGCAAATCAGTTAAACTTTCGCATTCAGTGCAGCGAAAATCATACGTACACACTTGTCCCCTACAACTCTTACATACTGTGTGAGGATCAACCAAAGCCTTTGGTAGCCTCACCTTACATTCATCCTTCATACACACCCTGGCGCTAGCCGAACTAGACCCAGACATCTTATTTAAGGAAAAAACCAAGCCAAAATCCAAACAATCCACAGTCAACGTATGCCTAGCTATCGATCCAATATCAAAAAACCAAAAAGTCAAGAGGATACCTCAAGCAACAGTTTTCCAAAATCCTGATAGAAAATGGGAATGGTTCCTGATACCCACCTCCCAGCAGCGGGAACGGGTACTAACCACCCTACTCCCACTACGTGTGTCGTAAGTTTTTAGAAATTCTGTCGGACTTCAGAGAATACAGCTATATATATATCTGACAGGTAAGTTTCATGAACAAATGGAATTTTTATTCTAAAATTAATATTAATAATACTTACCTGTATAATTTATCTAGCCCTAAATCCCCCAAAAATGCACCAAAATTTACTGCATTGGCAACCCTGTTACCTCCTATTCTGTCCGCCAGTTGGCAACGCTGCTGTTGACAGTTACAAAATCTTCCCTGAAAATCAGTTGTGATAGGCAGATCGTGGGGTAGGATGGGTGGAACTAGATAAAATTATACAGGTAAGCATTATTAATATTAATTTTAGAATAAAAAAATTCCATATTAATAAACATTACCTTAATGTAATTTATCTAGCCCGATTAACCACATTGAAAAGGAGGAGGGAATCTGAGTACAATTTCCCCTTCAGACAGAATAAGACATAAAACAATCAAAGAAATATATATCATAGGCAGTTAAAAACTCAACCCGAGGTCTAAGCTAAGATACTAATAACTCAAAGTCTCCTACCATAATGCCGCAGAACTGCGGTAGTAAAGGACAAGGAGTAAGTGTATAGTCATTCAGTCTGTACTAAAGTCAGGTGACCGACCAGGTGACCAGTCAGACAAAATGAGGACAGCAAGGCTGCACCCCAATGACTTTATCAAGCACTACAACGACACCTGCTCTCTCACGAATGTCTGGCGCCAAGAGAGAGGATCGGGTATTGACAACTCTTTCCCTGAAGGATGAGTACCTGGACTGCCAGGGCGATTCAAAGCTAAGCAAACATTGGGGGTGTATCAACGCAACCCAACGTCGCCAGCAGCGATATCGGCTCATGAGCAACTCCTGACTCGAGCTTTCTGGTGCCAAGAGAAAGGAGCACGGAGCAAAAAGGTGACTCAGTCCCGAAGGATGAGTACCGGCAGTCCAACCTGGTCTCATGTTAAACGATCATTGGAGGGTGTATCAACGCAACCAACGTCGTCAACGAGAAACTCAGGGCTACCAAATGTTGCCTGATCTCGCACGAGTGTCTGACTCCGAGAAAATGGGTAAGACAAAAAGTAGATGGTGAAAGAGTCACCAGATCACAGCAGACGATCCATCGACTAATTCCCTGAGTCGTCAGGACAAGTGAACCAGTGGCTAGTCCTAGGTCGGCATCGACTTTGGGAGAAGCATAGTCGCCAGTGCCGACCAACCCAGTGGCTGGTCCCCATGTCACACTGACAATGGAAGCAGCATGAGTTGTCAAGCAGCTAGTCCTTGTCATCAACAACACCTAAATACCAAACTGCCTAATTCCCATTATAACTAAACCAAAAACTGCCATAAATTATAATGTAAAACAAAAAATATATACAAAAAAAAATAATATATAAGTAGCAACCAAACGTAAAACAGGAAGACTACCTAATTCTCCTGTCTGATGACCTGTCCTGCCATCACCAACGGGCCCAAGTAACGAAGGTCACCCAGAACTAGAGGAAAATATCCCTCAAGTAAAAGGAGGCAAAAAACAGAATTAGAACGCTAAGTCGTCGCCTCAAGCACCTTGGCGACCGAGACGTTCTTCATAAAAGCTACTGATGTAGCAACTGCTCTAATACTGTGTGCTCTCAGTGTCTGGCCCTCAAAGGCAGCCAAACCACCAGTTTTAATAATAAGATCTCTGAGAAAAAAGGATACACCATTCTTTGATATAGGTCTCTTGACATTTCGGGGTGAATCAAACAGATGACGGGGATGACCCTGAATGTCCTTCGTCCGACGTAAATAGCATGAGAGCGCCCTAACAGGGCAAAGAACTAATTCTTCATTTAAATTACCGACAAAGTCGACCAGCGACTTCAGCACGAAAGACCTGGGAATGGGATTATCAGACAATTCAGTCTTTGCGACAGATTCGGGAAGGTATGACAAAGTCATGTCTTGTCCAGATCTAGCAACCAGAAAAGAGAGTGCTTGCAGTTCACCCAACCTCTTGACTGTAGCCAGCGAGACTAGGAAGAGTGTCTTAGAAGAGAGGTCCCTAAAATCTGCCATATTCAGAGGCTCAAACGGAGGGAACCTAAAGACTTTAAGGACTTTATTAATGTCCCATGTCGGAGGAGAACACTGCAGACTGGGTCGGCCAACTGTCGCGCCGCTCTGGAGGAGAACCCTTCGTGCTTGGAGAATCTCTTGACAGTCTCCAGGCATGAAGATGAGCATGTGGAGCCTCTGATGGAACCGATGAAAAATGACAATTTGTCCAAAATTGCATTTTTCCTAACTATACAAACCTGAGGTCCTTTTACAATAGGAAGGTACTAGCGGCAGCTGAATAGGTCGTAAGCTTTCGAACAAGGGGTTCGGTAGTTAACTGCTTGTCCGACAGGCGCGCGCGCGCGACTGGGAGGTAAACAAATCACTTTTGCTTTTGGCCCAAGCAAAAACTGCAGAGTGAGGGGTGGCATGAGGTGGGACTATGTGTAAAAGGACCTCAGGTTTGTATAGTTAGGAAAAATGCAATTTTGGACAAATTGTCATTTGTTCCGACACGGCATACAAAACCTTCGGTCCTTTTTACAATAGGAAGACTCACTTCTTGGTGGGAAGAATCTGAGTCTTTTGTGAACAGACTGGTTTTTTTCGCCCAACCTTGGAATGCCTCCCTGGTCGTAAGAGCGAGGGAGGGATCCAAGCCTCTGTCCGATTGATCGGGGGTGTGCACCGCAGGATCAATGGTCAGACCTCTGGACCCAAGTACTAAGAGAGAGGCAAGCGTATCTCTTTCGTACCAGCAAACAAGAACAAGTTCCTATTTGCAAGAGGCAACATAAAGTTATGGTTTGTCTCTTGTTGGCATCCACTTCCCCCCCCTTTTAGGAGGAAGTGGTGGATATTCGCTCCCATCCCTAGTGAAAGGGATAGGATGGGGCACTGTCGAGTAGCTCACCGGCATCTCGTCCTTATCCAGCAAGGTGATGACCGTATCCCTCTACCCACAGGTAGAGGGGGAGAAAAAGATAGGAAGAGAAGCCAGTCACTCTCTCATTCACTTATCTATTCTTACAGTCACACCAGGACTTGATGCTGTTCAGCCTGCTAGGGTGGGTCTGTTAGCTACAACAACGTTGAGCAGCCACCACGGGTCCCAAGGAAAACGATCCAAGGACCTGTGGGCATATCCAGGTAGAAGGAGGTGCCAGTGGTCTGGTTGTACCAGATCCCTGCCTTCAGTACCTGCGCCACGGAGAAGTTCTTGTGTAACTCGAGGGAGTGTACTTCTAGGTCATCTTGATGCTGACGAAGAGTCTTCAACACTCAGCCTGGGATGTCGAGTTTCTTCAGAAAGCGCGGTCGCGCTTTCACAGACAAAGCAGCATCTCCTTCGCATCGAAGTCGGTGAATCCATTAGGGAGGGGATTGTGAAGGACTCTAACCGATCGTCAGGAACCGAAGGGTTCTGAGTCTTCGCTACGAAGTCGGTACGAAATCGAGCGTCACGAATCCCCATCCCCTGGATGCTTGACTTCTCAAGGAAAAGTCATGCAATTACCTCAAGAGGAAAAGAAGGGAATGGTCGTATGACCTATCCCTCTTCTCGACTTCGGTGATGTCCTGTACCCATACTGGTCTATCCGTCTGCAGCGAAGTGTCTCACATTCTCCTATCCCCATGCAGTGAAGTTCTTCTCGGTAGTGGATAGGACACCAACACTCAATGGTGTGTCGATGGTATGGGTACTGTGACAAGCGTTAGGACGAAGAAAAGACTGTATGAACAACCGAAACTAAGTCCACAGCGAAGTTCGTAACTGACTTGGGCGCTCTGACAGCTGCCGACTGACTGCGTTCGGTAGGAGGCAAGTTGTCCAAGCACCCGAGCAAGTCACGTGACCTTCACCTTAAAAGGGTTATGCCAAGAGACTAAACAAATAATTTGTTCGTCACCGATGCCAGAAGCGAGGTGATGATTCTCTTAAGGCATGTGCCCAAAGGCGAAAAGTCAATTGCCTTCTAGAGACCGAGGTCCCTGATGGCAAGATATCTCTAGTATAATTGATTCTCAGCTAAGGAGAAACAATACGTGTGTCGTTGAAGACGAAGGTGTACAGAAAAGCAACCTACGTCTTCACAGCTGAACCGAGAGAAGGATTCTCAAGATTCTGAACCTGTGTCTACAAACACTGAGAACGCTAACCGCTATTCATTGCTGTCCGGTGAGGATCGTAGTTGCAATAAAGCGGAGCGCTTTTCAGTAATGAAGACAC
>NC_087223.1:14050181-14087681 GCF_015104395.2 Macrobrachium nipponense
TGAGGTTTATGGTGTCACCTTTAGTGAAGCCTTCGCTTCAAGCACTGATTTCGACAGCTACAACACTAATCAGAAACTATTTCATTACCACACTGTTTTTCTATTTTACATATTGTCAGATTTAAATTTGTTATGTATATAAGAGGAATTATTTTGCATTTATCTTTTTTAATAAGCTTGTAAATAAATTAATGTTCTGTTCGAGCTTCTTTCTATATTCATATCCCCAGTTTTAACTGTTGGTGTTGAATCCTTTTTTTTTATTGTATGAAAGAACTTGAGTGGATCTCGCCCGGTCCGTAACACGTAATCAACAGTAAGATAGTAACATCACTTGCTCCCCTCGTGGTATCATTTCCATCCTTAGTTCTGTCAGTGCACAAGCAATTGACACAGAATGATGGTTGCTGAGAAATACAGTTTTAAAAACACTAGCAGGTGTAAGTCCCATACAGTTCTGGACTGTTGTCAAAAATACCAGATCTTAAGACAATGAGCCCATGTTTCCCATGTTATCCTCTTTCATGGTCAGTCTTCTTTGCTTACCACATTCCTGTACAACAGTTGAGAGAGTTGTTATTGTAAACAGAATGAAAACTAGGCTGAGGAACCGATTCAGCACTATTACATTAAGTGAAATGTTGCATACAAAGAGGTTTCTAGTGTCAAATGCATGTATGACACTCCCATACCACAACAGATGATAGAAATGGTACAAGAGTCTATGTACAAAGTATCAAATCCTGAGGAAGCAGATGATAGTGAGTCTAGTGACTAAAAGGCCATGACTATCATTTTTCTAATTACTAAAGGCTAAGAAGTCAGTAATATTTTTATTTTACCACTGTTAACATAATTTTTCAGTTTTGATAATATTAAGGTATTCTTCATGACAGTTGTGTGGCTTTACTATAACCTAGCATATTTGGATGATAGTGTGTGCCAGTGGTAGCTATATGTCAATACCATGGCGTCCAGCTTATTCCCCTTCCTCCTCCAAAAAGATAGTTGATATAGATATATACTCTAGGGGAAATCTTGTTGAATCAAGTCATCTGGTAAAAGCTAGAGGTCAGAACAGAAAACATTATAATTGGTAATAAATTTTAAACGCCTTTATTGTTTAAAGATGCCAAAGTTTCCATCTACAGAAATTTTCAGATATAAAGAAATTTTGAAGCTAAATATACAGAAATTGGAAGGCTGGCACCTGGGCACACTGCTGTCATAATATTTATTATAAAACAGGACTGGGCAAGAATCAGTTCTTGCGGTTCCAAACAGTTAACCCAGAATCAGTTCCTGTCTTCAAAACCAGTTCCCAAAGAGTGGTTCTCCAACCACCAACTAACTAACGTCTCTAATGCAGACTGACATTGCCTGGGAGACAGCGTAAAATCGTACTCTCTCTTGACCAACTGATGCTAGCTTGTCTCATCACTTAGACACAGTCTCACAGACAGGACAGCTGAGGACACAGGAGCAATCAAAAATATATCTCTGCGCCCCTGCATCATCTGTCATCAGAAAGGCTTTTCTGAGGCTGGCGATGCTGTCCCAAAGGCAAATTTGTCTAAAGGACAGAAATGTTTTAGTAATTAAATTTTTTCTTTCCCCAAAACAAAGATGTAATCATTTTAATACAATATTTATTTAATAATAGTTACAATACATATACTGTCCTTCCTACCAGCCACAAAAGTTTACAATGAATTGCAACTTGCAAGTATGTCCCAGTTACTCTTAGGAACCAGTTCCAGTAGTTCTTTTGGTGCTGAGAACCAGAACTGTTTATTTCCATTTATGTGATTGCGAAGCGCCTCGATGGTGTTGGCATGCCACCTCAGTGGCCGGGAGTTAAATTCTTGGGGATTCCATTGAGGAGTATATTCCTGATGATAGAAGTTTACTCTTGAAGTAATTCGGAAGTTACCTAAAGCCCCATTGCTGAATATCCACTGGTATTAAGCTATGTGAAAACACTATAGAAACCAATGTATACAATTCTTGCCTAACCCTAGGATAGGTATGTTTGACTGAAGTTTTATGAGCAGCATTCTTACGAATACTGTACTCTACAGAATTAGCAGAGTTTTAGTTATATTAATTCAATACATGTTCATCAGATGGACATCAAACTAATTTTATATGTTTATATATCGGATACAAGGACAAGTATGCAATGTTTTCAATATTAATTAACTTGTTTATTTATTATAATATTTTTTTAAATGATAAAAACAACAAAAAAGTATTGTAAAAATATTATATATTGTAATCTTTCCAAAGTAGTCGATTTTCATAATAGATTCTCTTTCAGTCAGAGGAATGCAATACTTTCAGTTGACATTTTTATGAAAAGGAACTGCTGACGAGAGAATCCTTAATTGCAAATAATATTATAATTGTAAAAAATATTTTAACAGCCAAATATATTCTAATTGTGTATAATATTATAATTATATTCTATATTATGATTGTTTATGCCAAAAAAAAATACAACTTTCTGTATAAGTTTCTCACAATGAAAACGGACTTCAAAACAGTAATCATTATGGGTCACTATATAAAAAACTATCCAAAAAGCTTATCCTTCTCTATACTCCTATATGTCCTTGCTTGATTCCCATTCTTGATCGTGAGCTAAAAAAATTGCATTGCATAAGTTTCAGAAGCAGATATACAGTTATATGTAACGTTCATTATTTAAGACATTACTTTAATTCTTCGAATGTTCGAATATCATGACAGTGTTGGCTCCTTTAGTGGGATTGTTTCCATAACTTCTAAACAATGACTAAATCACAAAAGCATTTACCTTACAAACTGAACACACTGTTCTTCATTCGTAATCTTATACCGGGAAGGTAATACACAATGTTTCCAATAGAAATTCCGCAATGATGGTTAATGCAAATAAGCATTTTGGGGGAAACACCACAGTGGATCCATTGTTATCGGGTTGATCAGCCTTATTCACTCGTTATTTAATTGGTGAAACAAGAATACAATTACATCTTTATGCATACCTTTCAAAAGATTGAGGTTTCGTCAACATAATGTAATATATGAAAGCGCCATACGAACTAAAATAGGCATGTGAGGTCTTCGTACAATATGTTCTCAAGGTAGTTTTTAAATCAAATATGGCGTAAACTGACTGAGGTGTCGTTCGTAACCGCCGAGGATCCAACATCTGTCCCAGCTTTCCCAGCACTCATTTGAACAATGTTAGCACATATATGTAACGTTTTTTGATCTTACTCAAGATTGCAGTTGTAATCAGTACATTAAAACAACATTTTGTTGCCTATATTAGTGAAAGTATGAAATTTCTTCCCGGGATCATGGTTTGAACTGTATTCCGTTTTTACTTTGTAATCAGTGGTTTTATCCTTACTTCCATCACAACTGAAACTCCACAGTGCTTATTTGATTGTAATTATACACATTTTGGTCTTAATTCACTCCAAACTGCACTTGAACTACGTTGCTGTTCCTGGTTCCTAAGTACTCACTCCACAAACATAGTCGTGGGCAGCACACGACTACACTATTATAATTGTTTACCTTTCTCATTATTTAGTTTAACTTTAATTTGTTACTTCAAAATGTTTATTTTATTTCATGTCCATTATCCCTTTTTTGCAGCCAAATTAACCAGCAAAAATTACAGATATTTCTAAAGTAGATACGAGCAGACGACGGCAAAATCGTTGTTGCCAAATTAGTGGAGCTTCACACATACGCCGATGCATTTACAAACTGTTCCATGAATTCTATTGTCATAGTAATGTAATAATGATAAAATTGCTCTAATATGCATATATACTACAAACAGATACGCTAATTTCACTTATTTCCCCAGTTTTGTGTAAGTCTTATACCCAGTTTGGAGGTTAAACACATACCAATTAACAACACTGAATTAAACAATAGAAGAGCGCAAACAACGCCATAGGTACTGTTCACAGAAAAAACTATTGATATTAGAACCAGGAATCTACTTTTTCAACAATGAATATTTTCAAATTAATAATCATGAATATGTAAAAAATTTATGCAATTAAAGACCTTATACTGTCGTTTAACTATTTATTTTAATAATTATCTATTGCACGCTTCTTCTTTCTACTGAAAAAGCGTCAGTTTCCTTGGACCCATCACAGGCGTCATCATTGTTGACGATTGTTGTGAAGAAAGTGCTCCAGCGTCTATGGGTACAAGTGGTGTGTGGATATAGCACATGGAATGAAAAGTTTTTTGACACAAGCAACTCCGCAAACATTGAGATGGCGTCAATCTTCTACATTTTTGGTGTTATAAGTAAAAATTTCGAAAGCTTCATGGAGGTATTTTTGCACTGCACATGGTTAGACTTTCATTAACCTATGTTTAATCTTAAGATATGATGTTAATTTCTAACTTTGGTGAAAATACTTACTTCAAAAGGATAGTAGAGGTCTCAAGCTATTGCTGTCACCACCGATGACTCGTGACTGGGGCCCATCTCCGGTGTCAGGACATGTTAATGTACTTTTTCGGAGGGTGGATCCACACACGGTGAAAACTGGGTCAGCTAGTCCATTCGGTTGTTTCCCCTATGTAATCACCGTATTAATTGTAGTATTTTCATCAACCAGAATAAGTCAAAGGTAATCTGATAGAAACATGACGTGACATTACAAGTTTTATTCATTGAACCTGACTCAGTGAATGGCGGGTAGTCTCTTGAAAATAACAACTATCATGAATTTAATAACTATGGGACTGGTTCGTGCTCTGAACTTAATGGAGTTTATGATAACAACATTCTATGGATGTAGCCATTTTCACTGAGGACAAGGTTGAGGAAGCAAGGTTGGGTTTTACAAATTTATTACAAAACTAAACTAATTACAACACAATAACAATTCATGCACATCAACTATTGGGTAGCGACAGGCAAGAAGCAAGGAACGAACTTGGTTATCTTTCAATATTGAAAATTTCAGTGTTACATGGTCACTTTCAGAACGAGTCCTTTAAGGGAACGACTAATATGATTTGTTACGACCCCTTTGGCCGTAATACAGGTTCTTTATATTTCAATAATCACAGGGATCGTAGGCAGTAAGAAAGTACACAGGGTATGAGGAATGTGGACACAAAACACCAGAACAAAATTAACAATATTTAATTACAAAATACACTTAACACTAAATAAGCCTTGTGAGGAACCTTAACATTAAATACACAAAATACAAGGAGCAAATAACAGCTCACAAGGACTCCTAATACTGAAAGCTAACCCTAACAAAGTAAAGGAAAGACATAACATGCCAAAGGCTCAAATAATACTACGGGCCCAATAATGAAAAAAAACCACTAACCTATAATTATAAGATTGAAGGAAGACTAGAGAAAATAAAGACAGGAAAACCTTAAATCTCCTACCTAACAGTGTTGGTACTAAACTTAAAACTAAATTCAAATAATATTCTGAGGGACAGTAAATACCCAATACCGACAACTCAATACAACATACATATATACAAATATAATCGATATTTAGATACGCAAATCCTCGCGTATAACGAAGTGCACAGGAGTTCACGGAAGTTGCTTCAACCTCCCAGCAGCTATACGAGCCCACAAATTGTCCAGGTAGACCCAGGGGTCGAGATAATTTCCGAGGGACAACACAGGATAATCACCTCTTACCTGGCAATTGCCTCCCTACGAGCCTCCTCACGAGCCCTTAGCTCTCCTGGACAAGCAGCTGAAGACGGACAGGACAGTGGTTGGCGTAACGCCTCCTACGTGGCGGGACAGCGACGACCACGTCTTCCGCCAAATCCTCCGGCGGGAATCAGGAGTACAGGCGTCGCAAGTGACGATAACCTGCGCTATCACAGCCGTGATCAAACTCCACAATGCACATATGCCGTAGATGGCTCAGCACCATCTACGGAAACCACTTCCAAGGGAGGTCCGTCGGAGTATTCCTCCAAAAAGGCGTGAGATAAATCTCCGGAAGGCTGCCAACAAAAGATCGTACGTCCAGAAGCTTATACAGGCCCGAACTATTTTCGGCCGGCCTCCACTCACAGCACTACAGTTCCATTCCAACTCGAAACAAAAAAAATAAAAACAATCGTTAACACGATAGTTAGGTAATTCACAACAAGAGGAGGAATCACTGAGCAAAAACACTGAACGTTACGTTAACGTAAAAACAATATCAGCTGCTGAACTAAATATAACGAGAACACTTAAAACTAAGTTACAAGGCTGATTTAAGAAAATAAACAATCAATAAATTACGTTAATTTGACACCTTCCTCCCCCTCAAAAAAAAAAAAAATTATTCAAATAGAATACATTTTTTTAGTACCACAATCATATTACATACTAGAAGATAACCATATAGACAACTTAATCTAAAACATCCTGCAAGGAAAAAAAAAAAATAGAACTTAATCTAAAATATCCTGCAAGGGAAAAACAATAAGGTGAAGCAAAATTCGGAACATAATGAAACAGACTTAAGACAAAGCCCGAATCCATACATCATTTTAAACATGATTAAAATTGACTACCTTAAATATAATTTTCAATACAAACCCCGAAGGAGAAATGAGAGGGCGAGGTAGAAGAGAAAATAACCAGACTTACATCCTAGAAAGGGCATCAGGAATACAGTTATCAACACCCTTAACATGCTTAATACTTAAAGGAAACTCCTGCAGCTGAAGAGCCCAACGCAGAATCCTCTGGTTAGAACCTTTCATTCTTTCGATGAAACACCAAAGGGTTATGGTCCGTCCAAATTCTACGGGAAAGGAAAAATTAGTAACATATGGTTTGAAATGAACCAAGGTACGAATTAAAGCTAGTGCCTCCTTCTCGATGGTAGAATACCTTCTCTCAGCATCCAGCAACTTACGACTAAAGTAGGATACTGGACGCACTTCACCATCTTCATGTCTTTGAAAAAGTACTCCACCTATACCCACATCACTGGCATCTACAGCCACAATAAACGGTTTCTGAAAGTCAGGAGACATTAGAATGGGGTTAGACATCAAGACAGTTTTCAGTTTTAAAAAAAGATTCCTCCCACATTGAGAAGACCATACAAACTTTTGTCCTTCTGCAATAGTTGAGTAAGGGCTGAGCAATGTCAGAGAAGTTCCGGATGAATCGCCTATAATAACCCAACATACCTAAAAATTCTCCGGACCTCCCTAACATTGCGCGGCCTTTGCAAATTTAATAGAGCCTCGAGGTTAGCTTGTTTAGGAGTAACCCGACCCAAAACCAAAACCTCGTGACCTAGATAACAACACCTTGGCTTTACCAAATTCACATTTACTCAAAATTTACAACAAGACCAGCGGCTCTCAAGGCCTCAAATACCTTCTTTAACCTCACCAAATGAGTCCGCCAGTCATTGCTGTGAATAACCAAATCATCTATATAAATTTCTGTACCCTCCAGACCACATATAACTCGGTTCATCAACCGCTGGAAGGTACACGCTGCATTTTTCATCCCAAAGGGCATTACCTTACATTCGTAAAGCCAAAGGGCGTAACAAAAGTGGAAATCTCACGAGCTCGATCCGATAGGGGAACCTGCCAATACCCCTTTAAAAGATCCAATTTAGTTATAAACTTAGCAGTTCCTATCCGATCAAGACAGTCCTCGATACGAGGCAAAGGGGAAAGAGTCATTCTTTGTATTAGCATTGACCTTGCGGTAGTCCACACATGCGAAACTGCCCGTCAGCTTTCTTAACAAGTACAATAGGTGAGCTCCAAGGACTTACCGAAGGTCTAATTAAATCATGCTCCAACATATACTTTATCTCCTTCTCGACAATATCACCGTTTTTCTGGATTTAGTCGATAAGGACTTTGTTTGACTGGGGAAGCACTGCCCACATCACATCGTGTTGGAGCAAGGTCGTTCTACCTGGAGAGGCCTGAAATAAGTCTGAAAAAGAAGATATTAATTTTATCATGTCATCCTTCTGAATACCCTCCAGATGCTCCAAACCCTTTTCTAAAGTTTCCAAATTTTGCATATTAACTGTAAGAGCATCTAAAGATACCTGGCAAAACAAGTCGGCTGGTTCTTCTAACGTGGGTTCTAACACTAGAGACACTGGCTCATATACTATAGCTAGGGGGTCAAGTCTACCAACTGTGTAAGATTTCAATCTATTAATGTGGGAATATCCGACACTTACGTTTGGTCCCAGGAGCTTCCACTTCATAATTGACATCAGACAATTTCCGAAGTACCTTCCAAGGCCCCTTATACCTAGGTTCCAGAAAATTGTCAGAGTCTGTACTCAAAACCAAAACAAGCTCACCAGGCTCAAACGAACGTGCCTTACTCTTCTTATCATAATTTTCCTTCATTGGAGGCCTGAGACAACAACCAAATTATCCTGGGCAAATTTCCAGGCAGCTGATAATCTACTTCTCAAGTCCTCAACGAACTCACCCACATCAATACTTCTTATGACTAACCTCTAGCAACTCATGGAAAATTTCTAGAGGACCACGTACCTTATGTCCAAAAATCAAACTCAAATGGAGCTACACTGTGGAAGAATTGGGATGATTACGTATAGCAAAGAGAGCAAAGGGAAGACCTTTATCCCAATCCTCGCCTTGCTCATAACAGTACTTTTTTAGAATAGACTTAAGGGTTTGGGTGGAACCTTTCCACTACGCCCTGACTCTCTGGGTGGTAAGGTACACTGGTAATGTGCTGAATGGCCAGTTCAGACACATTTACCCTTAAATACCTTGCTCGTGAAATTAGTGCCACAATCAGTTTTGAATTTTACGAGGCAAACCCATACCTGGAAAAAAATTCTATTAGTTTCTCAAACACTACTTTGGATGTAATTTTCCTCATAGGAAAAGCTTCAGGAAACCTAGACGCTCTGTCCATTATAGTCAAAAGATAAGTAAATCCAGATTTAGTTCGGGGCAAAGGCCCAAACCACATCAACAACTAACTCGGCAAAAGGATCCCCAATTGCAGGAATTGGATGCAAAGGGGCTTTAGGAATAGGTTTATTAGGTTTACCCATCACTTGACAATGTTTTCACAACTTCCTACAAATTTCTTCACCGAGGATTTCAATCCTGGCCACCAAAAATACTTTGCCAATCTACTATGGGTTTTGCAAACTCCAAAATGACCAGAAAAGGAATCCTCATGAGCTAAACTAAGGACATCATTCTGATATGAAGGTACCACAATCTGTTCTACCCGAGAGGTTTGGTTCAAGCGTGATCCACAGGACGACTAACTCTATACAACAAACCTCTAATCACACAGAACCTTGGTTTAGTTAAATCATCCGTACCTCCTAATTCATAATTGAATTCAGCCTTCTGAGCTTCAATAAAGCTTACACAGTCACAATCTGGATTAAATATTTTATTCATAAAAACTACTGCTACTACTACCTACAGACCCGGGTCTCTCTACCTCTACCTCTAAACTACTAAAGTTCAATTATCCTCATTCTGTAAGGCGGCAGCAGCCTTTGCAGAAGCTCGAGTGGTAATTGCCACAGGACTTGCAGTTACGGACACTATTGGGAATAATTCATACCTCGGGCATCCAACATATCATTTCCCAAATGCCGTCAATACCAGGGATGGGGAGCTTTCTACCACTGCCATTCTGTCACCTTGTGATACCCTGGGAAGAATGCCTCTACCTCCACCAAAGGTGCAGAAACCACTGTATCAGGGAACCCACCCAGGACCACATAATTTCCAGAATGCTCACCAACATCCTTCAAAACCTTTGACAACACCAATGATCGAGCAGACCCAGTGTCCCTTAAGAAGTTCACTCTGATAACTTTACTATCAACCACCAAACTGCCAGGCCAAATATATTGTCAAAAAGTCACAAAGGAGAGCTAGTAGGCGATTGGTTTATTTCACCTCCACTACCACTAAACATAACCCTTCCTTCAGTTCCTGGGGAACACTCAACTTCAGCATTAGGGGTAGTAGGGGCATTAGCAATCAAAGATATGGGGACATTGTTGTTACCTCCCCTTCCGTTCCGCTGGAGATACCTCCTCCGGGCAGGACACCGAGCTTGAAAGTGACCCTGCTCGTGGCACCAAAAACAAGTTCCCCTAGCTCTACCAACATTACTGGAACTTTGATTACTCTGGGGAAAACACCCGTGTGTTCCTTCCACTCGGGTTATTTCCTTTCTGGCTAGCTTCAACCTTTGTTTTAAAGGGGTTATTGGATCTCCAATTATTATTGTTTGGCCTGGCAGGCTGGGATTTAACGACTGATGAGCAAAACTACTACTACCTACACGGTGTGTTAACACAAACTCATCAGCTATCTGAGCAGCTTTACTTATGTTATATGCTTTTACCTCCTCTAGGTGAATTCTAAGTTCTTTACTACAAGTTTTTTTTCTTAAACTCCTCAAAGTAGCATCAGCTCCCTCAAGGAGGAGAAGGAGACCACCTGGCGACTCTTTACCCAGTCGTCAAACTGCTCCTCCTTAAGACGGGCATACTCCACATACGACATAGTATCAGGCTTCATAGAATTCCTAAATTTCAGGCGATAAGCCTCAGGGACCAAGTCATACACCTTGAGAATTAATGCCTTAACTTTATAGTAATCTCTGGCTACACTCTCTTCCAAAGCATTATATTGGCGAATGGCCTTACCTACTAACCTGCATTGAATTAATACAGTCCACATCTCAGTGGGCCAAGACAACCTAGTGGCCACCCGCTCAAAAGCCTTAAAGAACTCAGGCACGTTACCCTCATCAAACACAGGCACCAACTTTAAATGCCGCACTCATGTTAAACCTATCGGAAGAAGGACCGGTGGGAGTACTGTTAAGTCAGGGTTAGCGCGTAACCTAGCCAAGTCTAAGTTAACTAAAACCGCTCTTTTGCAATTCTGGTTTCAGGATCAATGTCCTTTAACCTATCAACTGATTGAGATCCATCCCTGAGAGAACGAAAAAAAACTACACATTTTTTGTCAGAAACCTCTGGACTTAATCCCATCAAATTTCATCCGACTCAAAATTCATCAGCTGTTTCCAGTTCACTTTTTGCTTCATGCCTGGGGGATTATTTATATATAAATAGAAGGTCTATTTCCTCCTCTGTTGTGACAGGAGAGAGAGAGAGAGAGAGAGAGAGAGAGAGAGAGAGAGAGAGAGAGAGAGAGAGAGACTCTTTGTTGTCTGAGGAGAGACACCCAGAACCTCTTCTCGTGACCTCAAAGGAGAAATAAATTCCAGTCGTTTATTTAGCAAATGCTAAAGCAATTAGAAATGTGCTTCTTTCATTTTCTCAGGCGGTTTTCTCTCCATTTTTTATCTCTCGTCTTACTTTTGGGTTATTTTCTTGTTGAACTGAAGACTTTTTTGGGAACTATATCTTTTAACAGTTGTGGAAATGTCCATCATCTTGGAAAGACCTTCAACTTTCCAGTAATCCGAAGCTAAGCAAATGTAATTGATTATACTGATATCTACCACGTAAACTAAAGTTCCCATACGCATTGTGTATTCATATGCCACAAACTGACTGAATACGCAGTCATTACAGAGTTATTATACCCCAAAGAAGCAAATAAGATTATGTTGTAATACGTCAGTTTTATGTTGAAGATATCTACGTTAAATTGAGGTCCTTACGTCGAGATTCCAAGGTAGGAGTGAGACGTCTACTTCTGGTAAAAGTCTGACCCCATAAGAGACCTCATGCCTAATTTACGACGACTGGAAAAGGCTAGGAGGACTCTATTCATGCTACCAAAGTCCGACTCAGACACCAATTAGAGGAAATCAACTCGCAATTAGGCAGACTTCAACGACAATTTAGTACAGACAAGCTCGTTCAAGAGGTAAAAAACATCTCATAAAACTGTTTGATTGGTGCTTTCTGTCTCCTTCATTGAAAGAGAGAGAGAGAGAGAGAGAGAGAGAGAGAGAGAGAGAGAGAGAGAGAGAGAGAGAGAGAGAGAGAGAGAGATTTGGTTTCCACTGTAGCTTAAAAATGGCAACGAAAAACGTTTAATAGCTCTTTTCATTTACAGTTCAACTTCATCACCGACGTGACTATTCCTTGAAAATATCCTAAGGAGTAATATACTTTACCAATATGTTTATTTTTTCAGCATTGAGGATTAGAGTAATGTTTCTCTAATATGCTCAGAACTGGTTAAAAAAGTCATATACTTTACAAATAACGGAATTCCTTGACAAAAGACAGAGAAGACGTTTCCACCTTCAGATATACCGTTACGGTCGCTCCTCCGATCCTACCCGCCTTCTAAGGGCACCAAAAAGCACACAAAGGCTGGCAATGTACCACTTGCTCATTACCCCGAAGAAAGGGAACAGACCTGACGAAATTAGGAGCTTCTGAACGGCGCAGCAGGAGGAGGAGGAGGAGGAGGAGGAGGAGGAGGAGGAGGAGGAGGAGAGGAGGAGAGGAGAGGAGGAGGAGGAGAAGGAGGAGGAGGAGAAGGAGGAGGAGGAGGGGGGGGAGGAAGGACCCTCATTAGCAAAAGGTTTTGAGTCCTTTTTGAAGGCTTTTCCAGAGCCAATTTGAACCCAGGCACGAGAGAGTTGAAAGAGATCGTCTGCGGGTGTAACAAGGTCTGGAAAATGGTGCCAAAACAGTTTTATTTGATGTTTATTTCAGATAAGTCCGTATTATCAATGTGAGGTGAATTTCAGAGGGACGTTCAGCTCCTGAAACAAGTGTCAAACATCCCACATTGAATCGCAATCCTGCAACGCCGAGATTCACCTCCATCTCATCCAAAGGACGAGAGGCATTTATGGTATTTGTGGCGTCGTTTGGTGCCCTGGCTTTAAAAGGGGGCAGGGGGGAGGGGGTTATTTCATTCTGGAATGAGTAGAATCTGGGCAACAGACATAGCGTCATAAGCCCCTTCAGAAATCGTGAATTAAAACCGCCCTCTGCATCATTCATTCAAAAGTGATTACGCGCTGGTCGTTTGAGAGACCAGTCGAGATCAGAAATGAATGAATCCTTTTGGGTCTAAGCATCAACAATCCATGGGAGAGAGAGAGAGAGAGAGAGAGAGGTGTTAGCTGTAACCGTCAACATGCCATGAAAGACGGAGATAAAGAGAAATAAAGAGAGAGAAAGAGAAAGAGAGATCACTTTCATGAAGGAATTGTTTCCTATTTTGTAGCGTTTCAATTTCGGCAGGAGTGGCCGGGACCCTCACTACCCCATTACCCCTCCCCATGCAGTCCTAAATCCACCTCTCTCTCTCTCTATCTCTCTCTCCTCCAGACTCGTAAATTACAGACGGTACAAAAGGGACCTTTTGTGTAATTCGTTTGCTATGTGAAAATACAAAGGCCTCTCTCCATGACGTCAGAGATATTTATGTAAACAACGACAAATAAATAAATTTTAAGCAATATCCCCGAAATTGACTCCTCCTGATGAGTAATATCGGCGCAATACTCGCCAGTTGTAGTAGCAGAGAGAAAGCTATTGTTAGAAAAATAGAGAAGACTATTTACAAGTTGAATGCAGCGGATGCAGCAATATCTTTCAATAAAACTTGTTTGAAAAAGGGTCTCCTTCCAAAATAATAATAATAATAATAATAATAATAATAATACAGGTTTCAGTGCTTTCGTACGTTCCTAAACATGAACATCGTGAAATCATAACCATCCTCCAACCGCCTCCCCCCACCTCGACAAACTATCGTACAATCCCCTTTAAAAAAAATCATCGTACTCATTTCTCAGTTATTGTACAATCCTTTGAAAGCTGTCATTTTTTATCTTCATATAATCCAGGAAGTTCAATGCAATCCTGAAAGCTCCACATCCTTTCACTCCCAAAATCCGCGGAGTGAAAGATTTATTGCACTCTTTCTGCATAATAGAAGGGTAACGAAGGAAATATATTCTTCTTTATTATTTCGTTATAAAATGTTAAGAACTTTGATATGTTTATTCCTGTTATAAATAACTTTATCTCACAATTCAAGATATTTGTCAATGCTTTGGACTATTCTCTCTCTCTCTCTCTCTCACATGGTACTACTGATCCCTGAGAAATCAAGCAATTTGATCGTGAAATCGAATAATTTCATTGGAAGAGTGTTTTGCAGAAGACTCTCTCTCTCTCTCTCTCTCTCTCTCTCTCTCTCTCTAGGGGCTACTGTACCCTGAACAATGAAGAAGTTTACTCGGAAATTCGCATAATGTAAATCTGCGTAACTTGCAAAAATCTCAGACATTCCTTCAAAGAACTCCATTTCCAACACTTATTAATTGATTAAGCATAAAATCTTTGGACATATCTGAGTCCTTCAGGGGAGCCAAATACCCACATTTTTCTCCCAAAACTTATTCATGGATCCAGGAAGGACAATTAAGGGCAACAAAGCCTCCATCTTGCAGCTTAAACGTAGTCTCATCACCTTTCATGACGTAACTGATATCGTTTCCTTACTTCTCGTCTTCTTATCTTCTTTTTCTTCTTATCTTCTTCTTATGTTCTTCCCTCAGGAATTTCTCCTTAAAAAGGTGAAAGTTTTCCTGCCATTATTTTAATCTTACTTTATTCCAGGTCAACCAGACCTAATGTCATTCATAATCAAGTCAAAATAAATGGAATTTTATCAACATCATTTTCAATGATCAAAACATAATTACAGTTTACAAATTTATTAGTATGCAGTGATTTATATTTCATCTTAAAATGCCTTTATTATATTTATAATTCTATTAATTCATTTATGAGTAAATAAATTCACTTACAAATGCCTCATTTTATTATCTTTTAAGAAAATGTTTTCTATGAAACGCCTCCAGTAATCTCTCTCTCTCTCTCTCTCTCTATGAAGAGCATCAGGAAGTATAGAAATAGTTCTCTCTCAAGAACATAAAAAACGGTAGGAATAGCTCTCTCTCTCTCTCTCTGCAATAATCAGTGAATTGGCCAAAATGAGTGAAATTGGTCGGAAGGAAAACTATGATGGCTCTCATCCTCCTTGTCTCGATGGAGAAGAGAGGAGAGAAAGAGGAGAGAGAGAGAGAGGAGGAGGAGAGATGGAGAGAGAGAGAGAGTCAGGCCAGCCAGGAAAAACCTACCAGACATCAATTAAGTTAAAAGCTTTCGGGATTTTTCGGAAATTTTGGTAACACATATGTATATATATATATAATATATCTATTTATATATATATATATATATATATATATATATATATCAATATATAAATCACGGAATATGTGGTAGCTGGAACATCCACCAACAACTCTCAACGTACCAAATACCTACTCTCCCATTCGCACCATTTCTAGCATTTACACATGACCTATTTCCCTCCGAAATAAAAAAAAAAATATATACATATATATGTAAATGTCTCAATTTTTGTTCATGTTGAACCAAATCCAGTCAGATGAAGGACCGAGGTTCGTAAAAAACGTAAGCAAAATCCCGCGTCAATCCAGCATACGATTTTGACGGGAGATATTGCATTTGCTGTGGTATGATAGATATATACTTGAAGCTGGGTGAGTCGTATTTCTGGTTTTCTACTTTTCTTTAAAGCGGCCGTTCGTGAACTCTAACTAGTACACGTTTCGTAAGGATGTGTTCGTGTCATATGGTGATCGTAGAATGGTATTCGATTTACGTTAGTTCATTTGCGAGGGGTCGTAACATTTTTGTTAGTGCGTGATTCAATCAAGGAAGTTGTAATAGTTATTTACGAATATCTATAGAAATAGTTGATTGGAGAATGGTAATTTCATTCGTGGGAGAATAGTCGAATTGACTAGTTCGTTTGTTTCTTACTTTTTGTCCCCATTTCTGGTGTTCGTTTATGGACGGAAAGTAAACTGAATGATTGCCGTTTGTTAATATTAAATGTAAATTCTTAACTTTCCCCTTTTTGTATTCTAATTGAATTAATTAATTTAATGTTAAATGTATTCCTTATAAGGAAACAGTTTTGCTTTCCCGTCTTTATATTTCAACGTTGTTCGAGAGTTTCGGACAAGCGAAAGAAAACGGAGTTGTTGACTGCTTTTGATCCGACAAGGAGAGTAGTCTTGTGGTACCTGTCGGACAGAAGAACAGGTGTTCTTTTTTTTTTTTTTTTGCCGATAAAAAGTGAATTAATTAATGAATCAAAATTCGAAGCCAAGAAGAAATTGTTCTGGATAATGGTGCAGGTAAGTTGAAGTATAAAGACTTGCCTTAAAATTGATTTGAGTTAGATAATTCTAACACTCTCAAATCAAAATTCAATTTCAAATCTATTTTTTGTCATCTCTCTCTGCTTCCTCCAACCACTCTTTTTCTAAGTCTCTCACTCACTTACGTTTCTCTCACAAGAAAATTCAGTTCCATTCTCTCCAGGAATTTTTTTTACAGCTAGTATTAGCTTTCTCCATTACTTCCTCTGCTTCTCCTCAATCTCTCACCACTTCATCTCCTTCCTTCAACCACTCTTTCTAAATCTCTCTCTCTCTCGCTTATATGTTTCTCTCTCAACAAAATTCACCTTTGAATCAAATATTCGTCATCTCCGACGCTACCGCCAGCCCCTCTTAAAGAGCACTGGCAATAATTGAGCTTACTTGGATTTATCCAAGAATTGGCTCTGTCTTCGAGACGAAAAATTCAATTTCAAATCTATTTCATGTCATCTCTCTCTGCTTCCTCCAGCCACTCTATTTATGTTACTCTCACAACAAAATTCAACTTCAAAAATTTCCAATGATCCTTCTCAAGGCATCAATTTGTAGTTACAACTTTAAATCATTATTCTGGACATCTTTCCGGCTCGTCTAAAAACTGAGTACATTGCAGGGTCATTCCTCACACAAAAATCTCTCATTTCCTTCATCTTTCAATCCTCATGCTTTCAATCCTCCATACTTTGGATAAGGAAAGAGTGAAAAGAAAAACTTTTGAGATCTCTCGAAAGATAAAAGAGAATTATCAATCTTGGGCTTCATAATATCACAGTCTGATTTTGAATAAAAGGCGCACCTCCCCCAAAAAATCCTGTTTAGTCTTCATCATTTTCAGTTCAAGTTTTATCACATTTTTAAATAAATTATTAATTTTTTTTATCATTTTCGACAGACAGTTGTCACAAGTGGCGCCAACAGAATTGGGTATTATGATGTTGCGGTCACAACAGATGCCGCGGTGGTGATAGTTACGATAATGAAGATCGAACACTTTTTGATCTGCTTCGATCATTATTCACTTCAATTATCAACAGATATTGTTTTTTATTTCATTTTTTTTGGTCAGAAATTTAATTCAATAAAAGACTGGCTCGGTTGATCCTCTAGCTACCCCTTTGCAAATAGTGTTTAGAATTCCTTTGGGGAAATTGAAGATTTGTTTGATTTTTTTGTTTTTTTTTTTTTTTATCAAACTCGAACGAATTTATCCGTTGGATTTGTTATTATGTACTTCCTCAATATAGATATGGAATGTATCTAAACGTTGGTATAATGTAATATAAATATATATATATATATATATATATATATATATATATATATATATATATATATATATAATATCTGAATAAAAGTGTGTAGATATGCTACCTTAAACATAAATGCGTTATGTATACGTATGTGTGTGTTTATTCATACGTCTTAGCCCCGTAGGGAGGGTACCTTCCGAATGTTCTATTATAACCAGGTTGCTGATATTGTTATAGTCTGCTAGCTGCCAAGTGCCCAATTCTGTTGCTTAGGTGAACAGGTGATACAGTGGGCCACAGTGGAATTACCCTGTAGCACGCAATCGAATGTGTACACACATACACACACGCACACACACTCACACACATGCACACACACTCACACACATATACACATATATAACAATATCAGCAACCCGGGTATAATAAACACACACACATCCACATCCCATACATACATATGTATTTATGTTTAAGGGAGCATAACTAAACACTTTTCTGCATTATATAGATATAGATATATGTATATATATATATATATATATATATATATATATATATATATATATAGAGAGAGAGAGAGAGAGAGAGAGAGAGAGAGAGAGAGAGAGAGAGAGAGAGAGATATATATATATATATATATATATATATATATATATATATATATATATATATATATATATGTTATGACCCTTGTTGGGCCGGGGTGCAAGTTCTTTTGCACAAGAATAGAGAGGACAGTGATCTTACCAAGTATCCAGATAAATTCAGTCAGTGGAGACAAAAAAACACAGGAAAACTCAACAACATTTATTAACAATCAAAGCAAAAAAAATTAAAGTCAGCCTTGTGACTATACAGGACACAGCTTAGTCCTTACTACTCCCGTAGGAGTTCCTAAACACTAATATTAAACCCTAGACAGAAAATATTGAGAAATATACTGCATAAATTAGCAAATGGGCCCAACACCAACATAAATATAAACCAATACCTATAACTAAACAGAGAGGAAAGAAGTATGAGACCAACAGGGGGAAACTTAATTCTCCTACCTACCTTATATAAACTAAATCTTAAATACAAAAAATATCAAATATATTAATAGATATATAATACCCACAAGAAATAACGAAAATTACAGCATCACTCGTGACAAGATATACAAAAATACTGGCATATATATATATAAATACAAAGTGGCAATAAGAAATGCCAACAGTCTCGAACGACTCACTATACGAAAGTAAATAACAAAAATAATACTCGGGAAGAGCTCCTCACACTGAATAAGGGCTGAATGGATGCACAAACGAGTCAGGCTAAACAGTCGCCTTGCTGAAAGCCGAAAATACAGGGGAGCCGTGATCTCTTACATCCCCTGAATGCCACGTATCAGGCCAATACTCCGCTATCTGAAGGGCGTGCAGCTACACAGGTCACCAATACCATGGGAAAGGAGTCTGTCGTGCTCCCGACCAAAAACACAAGGGAAATTCCCTACCTGGGTAGCAACCGCCCTAACTTGCACCTTCCACGGGCTCAAATGCCCCCACCGCTGCAGCTCAGAAGGAAGTCGTAGGCAAACACAGTGATGTCCCTCCCACGTCCACTCTGTCGGATCCAGCGCCGATATCAGAGCCCGCAGGAAAGTACACACAGTAAGGGGGTAAGTCACCGCAGATGGCCGAAATGCCCCTGCGCCTTCAATACTGACGACGACAAATCCTTCAAAGGACGATTAAGAAAAATATGCCAGCTGCACAACCATGCGGGGAGAATAGCGAGCCCGAACTGTTTTCGGGAAAAGTGTTGTCTCCTCCAATATCCTCACTGGTGTCCTTTTCACCAAACCACCCGAAAGATAAACAAAACAAAAAAAACTAGCATTAAATAAGATGCTCACAAACATTAACAAGCGGGGGAAGTAGGTTTAACAAGCAGTTCGCTTGACGCTCAGCCGAGACCAAAGTAAAGCTTAAAACTAAAACCTTAAAAACTAATTTCCTTACGCTAATTTTATATACAACAAAATATAACAAAAAGCAGTAACAAGGCTGAGAAAATAATAAAGCAAAAGCAATGCCAATTACGTTAATACATGATACCTTCCTCCCCGAAGAAAAAAAAAATTTCAGCAAAAATATTTTTTTTTCAACTGTGGTATAAACAAACAAACCTGTAAGGAAAGAACAATAAAGACAACCAATAACAGGCAAACATACAATAATAGAACAATAAAACCTGAAACCAAATGTTGTTAAAATATCAATAATAGAATATACCATGAGAGAATACAAACCAAACGCTTTATATAGCTTACCATTATTTTAAAGCTCAATGATAATACCATACTCTGAACCCAAAGTCAAAGCATGGCAAAAGACAGACATAACATAATACCAATAATTTAAACAGGATCATAGTCATCAAATTCTCAAATCTAAGGAAACCATCTTACCTAGCTTAACCTAAATAAACTTAGACACACACAGGCATACACCTTAACCTACAACACACCAACAATATAGTTCAGTCATATATAAATAATCAAATCAAAATTCTTAGTATACCGGGACAAATCAATCATTTGTTAGGAATCATGAACCATTATAACATACAAGAGTGTATACCACTCATAGAAACCTTACAGAAACTTACTAAATCTACAAAACAACTCTTGAAATATTACTTAAACTATACTACATTCAAAAGTAATTTTTTTCATACAACCTAATTGGAGAAACGAGCAGGGCAGCGTACGAGAAGGATCAGGCAAGCACACTAAGTCCTAGAAAGGGCGTCAGGAATTTTATTGTCTGTCCCTTTTACGTGTTTAATAATTAGGTTGAATTCCTGCAGAAATAGGGCCCAACGCAAAATCCTCTGGTTGGCTCCCTTCATCCGTTCAATGAAAACCAAAGGATTGTGGTCCGTCCAAATCTCAACCGGGAAAGAAAAATTCGTCACATAAGGTTTGAAATGGTTAAGAGCGCGGACCAAAGAAAGAGCTTCCTTTTCAATGGTGGAGTAACGCCTTTCCGCTGCCAGAAGTTATTACTATAGTAAGATACCGGATGAACACCGTCCTCTTCCGTTGGAAAAGGACCCCTCCAATCCCGCCTCCACTGGCATCTACCCGATAATAAAAGGTTTCTTGAAAATCTGGGGAAGTCAAAATAGGGTTAGCACCGATTTAAGTTTATTAAATGATTCTTCACACCGATCAGACCACAAGAACCTTTTCCCTTTTTCTAATATAGTAGTAAGAGGTTGAGCAAGATCCGAGTAATTACGCACGAAACAGCGGTAATAACCCGTCA
Source organism: Macrobrachium nipponense (assembly GCF_015104395.2). Lineage (NCBI taxonomy): Eukaryota > Metazoa > Arthropoda > Malacostraca > Decapoda > Palaemonidae > Macrobrachium > Macrobrachium nipponense. Next base: position 14,071,045 of record NC_087223.1, read on the forward strand.
TACCCAGCACCCTTCTTACCTCTCTAACATTACTTGGCCTTTTCAAATTAATAATAGCCTCGAGGTTAGCTTGTTTCGGAGCCACCTGACCCAAACCAACCTCGTGACCCAAATAACAAACCTTGGCCTGGCCCAATTCGCACTTAGCCAAATTAACAACTAGTCCTGCAGACCTAAGGGCTTCAAAAACTTTACGTAACCTTAGCATGTGGGTATCCCCAGTCATTACTATATACTACCAAGTCATCGATATAAATTTCCGTTCCTTCCAAACCACAAATTACCCTATTCATGAGCCTCTGAAAAGTACAAGCTGCATTTTTCATTCCAAATGGCATAACTTTACCCAACAATTATCAATACGAGGGAGTGGAAAAGAATCATTTTTAGTATTTTTGTTCACTTTGCGGTAGTCCACGCACATGCGGAACTTACCGTCTGCTTTTTTTACTAATACAATAGGAGAACTCCAGGGACTCACAGATGGTTGAATAAGGTCATGCTTCAACATGTACTCTATCTCCTTACTGACCAAATCCAATTTTACTGGATTCAGCCGGTAAGGACTTTGCTTCACAGGGGAAGCACCACCTACATCAACGTCATGATTTAAAATATTTGTTCTACCTGGAGCATCCTGAAAAAGATCTGAAAAGGAATAAATTAAGTTAAGCACATCCTTCCGTTTGTCAACATCTAAATGATCTAAACTACTTTGCAACATTTCCAAATTTTGCATATTTTCACCCAATGCATCTGAAGGAACCTGACACACTAACTCATCCGAGTCCTCTGGAGGCACATCCACTACCACAGACACAGGCTCGTACACGATCGCTAATGGATCACCTTGCTTACCATGATAAGGTTTCAGCCTGTTAATGTGAAATATTCTACACTTACGGCTGGAACCGGGGGGTCAATTTCATAGTTAAACTCTGACAGTTTCCTCAGAACCTTCCAAGGGCCCTTATATCTTGGTTCAAGAAAACTATCTGGGTCCATACTCAACACCAGCACTAGCTCCCCAGGTTCAAATGAACGTACCTTTACCTTTTTGTCAAAATTACCTTTCATTACCGACTGTGATCGTTCCAAATTTTCCCTGGCAAATTTCCAAGCACTAAACATTTTACCCTTCAAGTCTTCCACAAACCTTCCAACTTTTATTTCACCCTTCCGGTTCGATTCGAGCATTTCAAAAACTATTTCCAATGGACCGCGAACCTTGTGCCCAAATACCAACTCAAAAGGAGCTACTCCAGTAGAAGAGTTAGGGTGGTTCCTGATAGCAAAGAGGGCAAAAGGGAGGGCTTTGTCCCAATCACTACCATTATCATAACAATGTTTCTTCAGGACAGACTTGAGGGTTTGGTGAAATCTTTCCACCACACCTTGACTCTCTGGGTGATAAGGTACGCTGGTAATGTGCTGAATGGCCAGTTCAGCACACTTACCCCTAAATACCTTACTCGTGAAATTCGTCCCGCAGTCGGTCTGAATTACACAAGGGAGACATACTGGAAAAGAAATCAATAAGTTTTTCGAAAACAACTTTGGAAGTAATACGCCTCATAGGTATAGCTTCAGGAAAACGAGAGGCTCTATCCATGATAGTTTAATAAAAATATACGAAACCTGTTTTAGTCTTTAGGTAAGGGACCTACAACATCAATTACTACTAACTCCAGAAAATGGTTCAACCTATGGCAATGTATGGGATGCAAACGGGGCTTTAGGGATCCCCTGATTATTTACCCATAACCTGACAAGTTTCACATTCTCTGATAAACTGCTTCACACTCAATTTAATTCCGGGCCACCAAAAATACCTAGCCAAGCTGTGGAAAGTTTTTAACACACCCAAATGACCTGAAAAAAATTGGTATGAGCTAATTCCAAAATAGAATTTCTGAATTGAGAAGGTACCACAATCTGTTCCACTCTACCAGTTTTATTCAAATTATCAGATGCGGGACGACTAAACCTATATAATAAGCCCCTTACAACTCCAAACCTAGGTTTAGTCAGATCCTCAACATCGCCCAAAGTCAAATTAAACTCATCTTTTTTTTTTTGAGCTTTAATAAAAGCAGCTCTGTTTCCAATCAAGTTTCATATCATTAACTACAGTATCATTACCACTACTCTCTACTGACCCAGGCCTTACTACATCTAACTCTAAACTACTTAACATTAAGTCATCATCGTTATCCACATCAAGTAAACTAACAGCTTTTGCTGCGGACCGAGTAATTACAGCCACGGGACTAGCCTTTACAGATAATATAGGGAAAATCTCCCGTCCTTCACTATCCAGCATATCATTTCCCAGGATACCATCAATACCCAGGAGTAGGTAGACTATCCACCACAGCCAACTCATGATGCGATCATACCCTGGAAAAGACATACGGACATTAACCAAAGGAGCCGACACAATCGAGTCTGGGAAACCTCCCAATAATACAAAATTTCCAGTATATTTCTCAGAACCATTCAATGCCCTCTTCATGACCAACGACCGGGCAGAACCGGTGTCCCTAAAAAACTTCACCTGGACAACACGAGTCAAAAATCAATTTTCCAGGCCATACATATTTGTCATACTTGAGTCACAATTGAGGATTAGGAGCATCAGACTTACTACTATTTCATAAACTACCACTATCTACTACAGATCTGTCTACAGAACTACTACTAACATTTGACCTATCATTAACTAATGCTACAGGACTTTGTTATTATTACTCTAGGTACGCCTACGAGCATTACACTGGCTTTGGAAATGCCCTGGCTTATTACACCAGAAACATGTTCCTCTACGGCCTGATCCTCTGTTTCCATTATTATTGATCCTGTTATTTCCCCCATTTGGGAAGTCTCTATTAACAAAAACTCTAGGGGGAGGAGGACCTCCTTGGACTCTACCCATATCCCTACCACCTGAAAAGGAATTATTAACATTAATATTCTTAGAGATATTGGGAGTCAACAAGGGGGGTTCAACTCTCCTACCACCACTATGGGAGCGAGATGAGGGGTTATTCAAGACCTATATTAATTAAAACTACCACTACCTGAACGGTGAGTCAACACAAACTCATCTGCTAATTGAGCGGCACTACTCACTTTCATGGCCTTTACCTCCTCAAGGTGGACCCTTAATTCCCTGCTACAGGCCTTCTTAAAACTCCTCAGGCGCATCAGTTCGCGTAACGCAGCGAAAGTCTAACTACCTGACGACTTTTCAGCCAGTCGTCGAACTGTTCCTCCTTGACACGTGCAAATTCTACGAAGGACTGTGCAGGGTGTTTCATATAGTTCCGAAATCTGAGGCGGTAGGCCTCAGGGACCAGGTCATATGCTTTCAAAATCAAGCTTTTTACTTTTTGGTAGTCCCGGGCTACTCCCTCCTCCAAGGCATTGTATACCCGAATTGCCTTGCCCACTAACCTACATTGGATTAGAACCGTCCACATCTCTGTGGGCCAGGACAATCGGGTGGCCACACGCTCAAATGCCTTGAAGAACTCAGGAACATTTTGTTCGTCAAATACAGGCACTAATTTAAGTGCCGCACCTAGATTGAACCTATCCTGAAAATTGACTTTAGGGGAACTGGCCATATTGGTCCCCTGTAACCTTGCCATCTGCAAATTAAGGTTAGCCATCTCCAACTCGTGTCGCCCTTGCCCGCAGTCGTTTTCCTCAAATTCAATCTTCCTTAACTCAATTCTTTTGCATATTAACTTGTATTCCACCTACTCCTTGGAGTCACCCAAAGCATTAACAGGGGCCAGGGGTTCAACTGGCACCGAATTAGGGGGGGGCAAGAATAGATTATTTGATACATTAATTAAGTTTGCAGGACCCTTATAAATGGTACCTGTACGAGGAGGATCCTCGAACAGGGTTAGGCCAGCTCTCACACTTACACTATCCTCTTCCAAATCATTTATACTCCCTTCACCAATATCACTCTCCCTATCACTAACTAAATGCTCAGCCTCTGCCAAGTCCTGGTTGACCTTATCCCTAACCGCCACCAATATTTCCTTCTTAGTATCCACTGACTTCAGCGGAACACCCAACCACTTAGCACATTCAATTAAATGTTTTTTGTTTAACACTGGTAAGTGCTTAAGGCAATCAGCCGACCCCAAAAACTCAGCTGGGTCAAAAATAAACTTCCATTTTAACACAAATAATTCAGGGGGGAAGGCAACACTGTCAAAACAGTAACAAATACTGAAGCGTCCACCCGAGTGTCGCTCCACCGACCAAAATACCGGATACCCCGAGCTCTCTATCCTGTCACGGTCGCCAAATATGTTATGACCCTTGTTGGGCCGGGGTGCAAGTTCTTTTGCACAAGAATAGAGAGGACAGTGATCTTACCAAGTATCCAGATCATTCAGTCAGTGAGCACAAAAACACACAGGAAAACTCAACAACATTTATTAACAATCAAAGCAAAAAAAATTAAAGTCAGCCTTGTGACTATACAGGACACAGCTTAGTCCTTACTACTCCCGTAGGAGTTCCTAAACCATAATATTAAACCCTAGACAGAAAATATTGAGAAATATACTGCATAAATTAGCAAAATGGCCCCAACACCAACATAAATATAAACCAATACCTATAACCAAACAGAGAGGAAAGAAGTATGAGACCAACAGGGGGGAAAACTTAATTCTCCTACCTACCTTATATAAACTAAATCTTAAATATAAAAAAATATCAAGGTATTTCTACAGAAGCAATCCGCTGTGGCTTAGACTATGGCAATTGACTGATTCCTAGTTATTTTAGTTACTGTACAAGATTTAAAAGTAATATCCATTCGGCCGGCTGTAAACTAAGCAGTAATTGACCTTTGAAGTTACCTAATAGCCGCACCAAACTCAAAGGATATTAAAGTTTAGTTCCAACCAAACGAAAAAAATATTCCTTACAACCCTTGTAAAGCAACTAAAATAACATAGAAAATGTCAATTGCCATAGTCTAAGTCACCGAAGAACGGTCCTATAGGAAGGTACCAAGTATTCGTTACGGTGAAGGAGATGTAAACACAGCCGCCATGTTTAAATTCCCCAACCACCACGGAGCTATATGTTCACTAAGGGGGAGGGCGGGGGGTAACGCACAGGGGGAGGGCGGGGTAAGGTGGAAGGTACGAGTTGTCTTAGCAGCACCCCACTGAATAGTAACATACCTTGGCGCAAACGTTCGGCGAAAGCCTAACACTCACTTTCCTAAACATAATAATTAAGAATAATGTTTGGACCTTACCTTAAAGGGGGGGAGGGTACACAGCAGCAGCTGCTTTTAAGAAAGGGTGGAGGCGGGTCCTGGGGTCCTCAAAATGGCGCTTGAAATAAGCAACAGCCAAGTACCCGACGAAGTTATACATTCTCCTCCCGTATCTTGGAGTTGACTGAATGGGGCAAAAGACCTGCTTTCTCAGGAGGCCGTGGTCCTGGCAAAACCGATTAGTCGATCATAATTTACCTGAGTAAAAAGGCAGAAAAATCTTTGTAACTCATGTAACAATTGTACATGAAGTTGGCAAAGAGTTCCTGGTGAGGCTGGGGCGAAGCGTGAAGTAGATGCAGCAGTGGATGTCATGGCGGCAGATTCAACAGTGTTGGAGTCTACAGTTAGGAGGTGGCAGGAGGCCAGACCGTAGAAACAGGGTAGTGAGAGGTGGGGTGGAGTAGTAAAAATGCTTTGATGCTATTGGTTGAGGCAGGGTGGGGCTGAGGTAAATGAACAAGCACTTAACAAGATAAGTTGGCAATGTTAAGGGTAATAAAAGTAAATGGGTAGTTAAGGAACTAAATGTAAATGTGGGATGGGTTCAAAATATGAAATAAATAACAAATACATATATAACGGGCCCGGAGGAGGGGGTGGGATTTAAGTCCTGGGTGGTAAATGTGTAATAGGGCCTATAGTTGTTTTAATAAATACAAAGGACCAAATTAAACATAGGTTAGCATATAACAAAACTAATTAAACTTGTAGGGGATGTTGCCTGACCAGGGGTGGGGTTGGGCCTGCTGTAACCCCCCTTAAAGAACCAAACCAACCTAACATAACCTAACCTAGCAGGGATGTAACCTTACCTAGTAGGGAACTTAACCTAGTAGGCAATGTTGCCTGACCAGGGGGGCTTTGCCCCCCAGACCCCCCCCTTAAGGGCTAACCTTAACCTAGTAAGGAATGTACCTAACCCAGTAGGGAATATTGCCTGACCAGGGGGCTTCGCCCCCCGTAATCACCCCCCCCCTTAAAGCCTAACCTAACCTAACCTAGTAGGGAACTACTAGGCCTAACGTAACCTAGTAAGGAATGTAACCTAACCAACCTAACCAAGTAGGGAATATTGCCTGACCAGGGGGGCTTCGCCCCCACGTACCCCCCCTTAAAGGCCTAACCTAACCTAGTAAGGAATGTAACCTAACCAACCTAACCTAGTAGGGAACATTGCCTGACAGGGGGGGGGGGGGGGGGGGGGGTGGGGGGCTTCGCCCCCACCCCCCCGTACCCCCCCTTAAAGGCCTAACCTAACCTAGTAAGGAACGTAACCTAACCTAACCTAACAGGGAAATACTAGGCCTAACATAACCTAGTAAGGAATGTAACCTAACCACCAACCTAACCTAACCTAACCTAGTAGGAATATTGCCTGACCATGGTGGGCTTCGCCCCCCCCACCCCCCCGTACCCCCCCTTAAAGGCCTAACCTAACCTAGTAAGGAATGTAACCTAACCAACCTAACCTAACCTAACCTAACCTAGTAGGGAACATTACCTGACCAGGGGGGCTTCGCCCCCCCATACCCCCCCTTAAAGGCCTAACGTAACCTAGTAAGGAATGTAACCTAACCAACCTAACCTAACCTAACCTAGTAAGGAATGTAACCTAACCTAACCTAACTAACCTAACCTAGTAGGAATATTGCCTGACCAGGGGGGCTTCGCCCCCCCGTACCCCCCCTTAAAGGCCTAACCTAACCTAGTAAGGAATGTAACCTAACCTAACTAGTAGGGAAACATTGCCTGACCAGGGGGGCTTCGCCCCCCCGTACCCCCCCTTAAAGGCCTAACCTAACCTAGTAAGGAACGTAACCTAACCTAACCTAGTAGGGAAATATTAGGCCTAACGTAACCTAATTAAGGAATGGTAACCTAACCAACATAACCCTAGTAGGGAAATATTGCCTGACCAGGGGGGCCTTCGCCCCCCCGTTACCCCCCCTTAAAGGCCTTAAACCCCTAACCTAGTAAGGAATTGTAAACCTAACCAACCTAAAAAACCTAACCTAACCCTAGTTAGGGACATTGCCTGACCAGGGGGGCTTCGGCCCCCCCGGTACCCCCCCTTTAAAGGCCAACCTTAACCTAGTAAGGAACGAACCAAACCTAACCTAGTAGGGAAATACTAGGCCTAACGTACCTAGCCTAAGGAATGTAAACTAAACCAACCTAACCGAGTAGGGAATATTGCCTGACCGGGGGGGCTTCGGCCCCCCATAACCCCCCTTCCCCCCCAAAGCCAACCTAACCTCCCCCCCATAAGGAAAGTAAACCTAACCAACCACCTAACCTAACCTAACCTAGGTAGAATATTGCCTTGAAGGGGGGCTTCGCCCCCCCGTTTTACCCCCCCCCTTAAAGGCCTAACCTAACCCTAGTAAGGAAGGTAACCTAACCAACCTAACCTACCTAACCAGTACGGGAATATTGCCTGACCAGGGGGGCTTCGCCCCCCCCCGTACCCCCCCGCCTTCCTAACCTCCCCCCTAAGTAAGGAAGTAACCTAACCAACCGGATAACCAACCTAACTATGGGGGAACATTGCCTGGACCCAAGGGGGGCTTCGCCCCCCCGTAACCCCCCCTTAAAGCCTAACCTAACCTAGTAAGGAACGTAACCTAACCTAACCTAGTAGGGAAATACTAGGCCTAACGTAACCTAGTAAAGGAATGAACCAAACCAACCTAAACCTAACCTAACCTATAGGGAATTTATTCCTGACCAGGTGGGTCCGCCCCCCAGTACCCCCCAATTTAAAAAGGCCTAACGTAACCTAGTAAGGAATGTAACCTAACCAAACCTAACCTAACCTAACCTAGTAGGGAATATTGACCTGCCATGGGGGCTTCACCCCCGTACCCCCCCTTAAAGACCCCCTAAAAACCTAACCCCCCCTATTAAGGAATGTAACCTAAACCAACCTAACCTAGTAGGAACCAGTAAGGAATGTAACCGCCCCCCCCACCCCCCGGTTAAACCCCCCCCCCCCAACCCCCCCCCCCCCCCCCCCCCCCCCCCCCCAACCCCCCCCCCCCCCCCCCCCCCCCCACCTCCCAAACCCCCCCCCCCAAACCCCCCCCCCCCCAACCCCCCCCCCCCCCAACCCCCCCCCCCCCCCCCCCCCCCCCCCCCCGGATCCACCCTTGAAGAACTAACCAACCTAGCCTAACCGGGTAACCCCCTTCAAGGAAGTAAAACTAGTAGTAAACCAACATATAACAAACTGAAACCTAAGGGTATGTTGCCTAACCGGGGGATGGGATTTGGCCCCCAGTAGTAAAAAATGGACATATAAACCTAACTTTGATGTGGAAGTGTTGTAAATGTAAAAAGTAACCATACATAACTGCGTAATAGTAAGGAAACTGGAAGGGAGGTGTAAATTGTAATGTCTGTAAAAGTGTATAATGGAATATATTGAAATGTAGGTTTTATAAGAATAATGGCAAACTATATATTTAAAAATTATATATTGAAATGTAGGTTTTATAATAATAATGGCAACTTTAATATCGGTATTGGTATCGGTGAGAAATGCATTGTAAATGGTGTAACGTAAGAGCCAGTCGTGAATACTGGAAAGGGGAGGGATGACTTGTGTATAAATGATATAGGGAGTGTGTATGTAATATGCAACGCAATGTGCAATTTCACGTAACAGGTAGGTAGGTAGGTAGGTATCGAAACGTCCTAAAACTGAGTTCTATATCAACACGTAGGCATTTTAGTGTCTGTCCTCAATTATAACATAATATTTTCAAGTTATATATGGTGAAATGATTAGGTGGGGATATTTCAAAACAGTTTATTATACAAATACTATGGAAAAAATGAAAAGGAATAAACACTAGAATTCACATAACATGTTTAATAAACAAAATAGCTAAATGCTTTTATGTAACTCAACGTATGGTTACCAGCCAGGGTTCCCAGATGACACCACTACCAACCAGCCAAAGTCTACCATGAAACCAGCCAAAATCCCGCCAAATGGTAATCCAACAACCCAAATACCGGCAAATATATGTGCGTTATATCTATCTTTATAATGCATATTTTTTATCATATATATGCTTGTATAGCGGCATCATAGTTTTAGTTAGATAATATAAACTATATAAGAATGCAGGAAAAAAAAACGAGAATGAATTGAAATTTTGAAATGAGGCTCGTTCCCTGAGAATCCGGCAGCCTGTTTTGTGGTCATCGGTGGTGTGTGTGATTTTTTATTTTAATTCCATCTACATATTTTGCTTAAATGTTACCAAGTTTTTACTGAAAACCTATTCAAATTCCCAGATTTTCCTGAAAACCTTCAAAAATTCCCAATCTGGGGAGAGATTCCTCAAACGTGGGATCAGTGTTTAGCTCAAATAGAAAGTGTTTGAAAACCAGCCAAAATACCACTAACCAGCCAAAGTGAATTTTTACCCACCAAATTAGGAAAAAAGCCAAATTTGGCGAGAAAACTGCCAAATCTGGGAAACCCTGTTACCACAATCCTTCACGTCAGTCCGGTAGCAATGTAGGGGTCATACTGTAACGTGTTTTGGCTAAATACATATATCCCTCCCGTAAACCCCCATTTCTTTCCTCACTAAGAAGTCCGAGTTTAGGCCAAAAGCTCCCTTACAGTTAGCGCATGCGCAGTAGCATTAGCGCATGCGTAGTAGGATTCATTGTTGTGGTAGTAGTGGTAGTAGACAAATATGGATGTGGAACGGCTCCACTATAGCTAGTTTTGTTATTTCTTATTTCCGCCTGTATTTCGTGTTTTTAAAGTGATAAATGTGGGAAATACCACAATAACACGGCAAAATCTCCCCCCAAGTGGTTTCTCCCCACCCAAAACCCCGGTTCCCACTGGGGTCCCCCCCCTTACCGTAGGATAGAGTTGGGGTTTTGTCCCCACCCAAAACCCCGGTTCCCAATGGGAATCCCCTTTACCGTAGGATAGAGTTCAAAGGTAAATTAGAGTCGTCCGAATAAATATTACTTCAAATTCTTGCTCAGGAGGTAAAACTGCATAGAAAAACTGCAACTGCCATACTCTGGGCCGCCGCGGATAGGTACACTAGATCTACCAATATCAAATATATTAATAGATATATAATACCCACAAGAAATAACGAAAATTACAGCATCACTCGTGACAAGATATACAAAAATACTGGCATATATATATATAAATACAAAGCGGCAATAAGAAATGCCAACAGTCCTCGAACGACTCACTATAACGAAAGTAAATAACAAAAATAATACTCGGGAAGAGCTCCTCACACTGAATAAGGGCTGAATGGATGCACAAACGAGTCAGGCTAAACAGTCGCCTTGCTGAAAGCCGAAAATACAGGGGAGCCGTGATCTCTTACATCCCCTGAATGCCACGTATCAGGCCAATACTCCGCTATCTGAAGGGCGTGCAGCTACACAGGTCACCAATACCATGGGAAAGGAGTCTGTCGTGCTCCCGACCAAAAACACAAGGGAAATTCCCTACCTGGTAGCAAACCGCCCTACTTGCACCTTCACGGGCCTCAATGCCCCCACCGCTGCAGCTCAGAAGGAAGTCGTAGGCAAACACAGTGATGTCCCTCCCACGTCCACTCTGTCGGGATCCAGCGCCGATATCAGAGCCCGCAGGAAAGTACGCACAGTAAGGGGGTAAGTCACCCGCAGAATGGCCGAAATGCCCCTGCGCCTTCAATACTGACGACGACAAATCCTTCGAAGGACGATTAAGAAAAATATGCCAAGAGCCTGCACAACCATGCGGGGAGAATAGCGAGCCCGAACTGTTTTCGGGAAAAGTTGTGCTCCTCCAATATCCTCACTGGTGTCCTTTTATTTTTCATCAACCACCCGAAAGATAAACAAAACAAAAAAAAACTAGCATTAATAGATGCTCACAAACATTTAACAAGCGGGGAGGAGGTTTAACAAGCAGTTCGCTTGACGCTCAGCCGAGACCAAAGTAAAGCTTAAAACTAAAACCTTAAAAACTAATTTCCTTACGCTAATTTTATATACAACAAAATATAACAAAAAGCAGTAACAAGGCTGAGAAAATAATAAAGCAAAAGCAATGCCAATTACGTTAATACATGATAATATATATATATATATATATATATATATATATATATATATATATATATATCATATATATACACGAATGTGCCATTTAAACTGCTATAGGATATGGAAATGAAAAAAAAAGTGCTATCGAACAATCTATGTTTGGTGTCTTATTGAAATGACAGTATAAAGATTAAAAGGCCTTCTTGTTATAGTCTACTCGTAATCCAGGAGCCATCGGGTATTTTTTATTTATATATTTATTTATTTTTTTTATTCAAAATGACATTACATCCCTTCTGCTTGAAGTAACATTGACGCGATACGTCTGTTGTCTGTGCAAGAAATCGCCAAACTTGGCGACTGATTTGCATCAACTTGACGTGAACGAAACAGTTCTGTATTCGTTGCAAATCAACGTACGAATATAACGTTTGAACCGGAGTACTACCTGTCAGATCGTCTCCTAACAAATAAAACGTATGAATTGGCGTACCTGTGATATACTAGTCGCCTCATGAGATCGAATTGGCATTACCGTGATAATATGTCCTGCTCTTCCTCGTCACAAATAAACACCTGAAACGTGTCCACACGACCGTATCTGGCTGCCTGCCAGGGACGTGTGGAGAGAGACGGAAGCAGCGTTCAACTAATGAACAAGCACGGGATAAGTTGGGCTTGATTAGAGGGAGGCGAAATAGCTTGAAAGGGAATATGCCGCCTATTTTTTTTTTCGTCCATTTTTATTTCTCAAGTCGTCCTCCAGGACAGTTTCACAGACGTAGTGATTAGGTGTCAAACCAGAAAGAGAGAGAGAGAGAGAGAGTTGGGGGCTTTACCTTACACAAGCAGTGAAGGTACCAAGTAGCCACCCTGGAGAACTCCCAATCAACCCACTCTCAGTTGCCCATTTTCGTTCCCAATTCCCCATTTTCTGTTCCCTACTCGAAGTTATCCTTCCCCATTCCTTTCTTATCCTTATTTATAGGTTGTTTATCCTCCCACCCACCTCTCCCCCTCGCCATTAATAGCTATAAACTCGTCAGTTCTTCTCCCACTCAAAGTAGGCAAGGTCCCTTTCAAAATATCATAAAAAAATTTAATAAGGAAAAATCTTTCTTCATAATCCTTTGACTGATCCCATTTTACATTTTATTAATTATTATTAATTATCTGATTATTTCTTAGCAATTAACTGTGCACAGGCCTCTTTTTCATTCAATATTTTTTATTTGTAATCTTTTTCTTCGTCCTCTTCATGGCTTTGTGGACCGTTCGTCAAGAATATCGACGGCCATAATTCGATGATTTCTATCAAGCAGAAAGGACAAGACACCTCTCCATCCTGCAGAAAGACGCGAAGGCGGTCCTGCCACGTCCAAAAAGGGAACCTCACAAACCTTTCCATCCTGCAGGAGGCCGGGAAGGAGGTCCAAAGAGGGACCTCACAAAATGAACCGCGTCACACCAACGCCATCTTGAATTGAGAATTCAAGATGGCGATGGTCACACTCATCAGGATCTATTAAGCCCCCAAAAAGACACAATTAGAAGCAGGTGTCATATTCGATAGCCCTCCTCTCTCTCTCTCTCTCTCTCTCTCTCACGATGTTCATCATCACGGCCCATCAGGGTGTGACTGACGAGATCGCACAGATGGATATGCGTGTGAATTTGAAACGATTAAAGAAAGCCGACGCTTCTATGGCCCGACTTTTAGGGCAATCTGGACCACCGGTTAATGTCGGTCCGCGTCTCACGTAACGTTCGTGAGCTCGATTGGTTTATATAGTCTTGGAGGCGTGCCCATGCCGCCGCTTCTGCTTAGAACTGCTTCCATCCTAGGGTGTGGTTAAAAGTGTCTGCGGGTCCCGCAAGGGGACAAATAGACACATCGCAGATTTCAAGAACTCATTTCGATTTCAGACCTTTATTGGGAGGGTGGGGGGGGGGGGGGGGGGAGTTGGAGAAGGGTTCAGACCTTTTGAGGGAAGGGATGATTAGGATGAACTATTTATAGACCTTTGGCTATGATGGCATACTGGGGAGAACTTATGCTGTACAGACATACAGGAGGATTTGAATGGGTCACTTTGATAAATTATACAGACCTTTTGGGAAAAAATGGGGTACCAGGGAGGGTTACACAGGCATTTGGGAAAACGGTTATTGGTAAGAACTTTGTTTTATCATTTAATTTAATTTTGGGATGCTCCGTTTGTGGAATATTCCATTAGTATTCTTTCCCTTGTAGCTTTAAAAGGTATGCTATCAATACAAATAAAGGATATATGCAACTCTGCTGTGCAGTCAGTCCCGTTAGTTTTTCGTTCTGCGTCAAAATTTTGTTTTAAAGTCACTGGATAAATATTTATTATACTTAGACTGTATCATATATACATATATATATATATATATATATATATATATATATATATATATATATATATATAGAGAGAGAGAGAGAGAGAAGATGAGAGAGAGAGGAGAGAGAGAGAGAGAGAGAGAGAGAGAGAGTAAATAGATTCTTCTGTTAAAACAGGATACGTCTCAAGCATAAAAGACCCATTAAAACACTGGTTTAAAGGTGAGGACTATATTTCGGTGGGATGACTTTCCACTCATATCACGAAATGAATGACAAAAGAAGTTACAATGTGATATTAATAATATATATATATATATATATATATATATATTATATATATATATTATATATATATATATATATATATATATATATATATATATAAGATATATATATATAAATATATAATATGTTATGTGTGTGTGTGTGTGATGAGTGCGTTTGTGCAACTTACATATCCTGTGTGTGCTAAGCTTTCCTCCTCACACACAAACAGACACACACTCTCAGTCTCTCTCTCTCTCTCTCTCTCTCTCTCTCTCTTCTCTCTCTCTCTTTCCTCTCCTCAAGGCGCATATCATCCCCCCACGAAACTGAGTGATACTGGGCTATTTCCGAATGTCTTGAACTTTGACCTTAGAATAGAGGGAACAGCCTGTAATAATAACTTAACGTTTCCTGTAGTATTTCCTTCATTTCGTGGTAGATTTTACTTATTTCTGTTCTTTAATTTTTACGAAAACTAACTTCTTTTTGTTGCAGATCCTTTATTTTTAATGGAATATACAATCTTGTTTTCATGGTTGGGGATTTTCTTGGGTCGTTAATCTGTTACTTTCACATTCTCTCTCTCTCTCTCTACTGATTCCTGTAAACAAGAAAGGGCCATATGGGAGTTTTTTTTTTATATCCAGTAAGCCTCTGTTGTTGTAAGCAATTGGGTACCTAGTTGTGAGCTGGCGGTTGTGGAGAGAGAGAGAGAGAGAGAGAGAGAGAGAGAGACTTTTTTAACCTGCAGAGTCCCCCTCCAAAAGCATTAGATATCAATATAGGTCCAAATGACTGCAAAATGAGGAAAGAGAGAGGCGAGAGAGAAGAGAGAGACTTTTTTAACGGGACTGCAGAGCCCCCCCCCCCCCCACAGCATTAATACTAATTCTGGTCCAAATGACTGCAAAATGAGAGAGAGAGAGAGACAGAGAGAGAATTTTTAACTGCCCCCCCCCCCAGATGTTCCCCCCCCCCCCCCCCCCCACAAAGCATTAGATATCAACTATATCCCCCCCCCCGCCAAATGACTGCAAATGAGAATAGAGAGAGAAGAGAGAGAGAATTTTTTAACCTGCAGATTTCCCCCCCCCCCCCCCACAAAAACATAGATATCACTATTAGGCCAAATGACTGCAGAGATAGGAGAGAGAGAGAGAGAGAGAATTTTTTAACTGCAGAGTCCCCCCCCCGCAAAGCATTAGATATCACTATAGGTCAATATGACTGCAAAAATGAGAGAGAGAGAGGACCAAAGAAGACAGACATGAGAATAGAGAGAGAGAGAGAGAGAAGAAATTTTTTTAACCCTTGCAGATTTCCCCCCCAAACCCCCCCACAAAAATTAGGAATACACTTTATTAGGTCCCAAAAATTGGGGGAAAATGCCAAAATGAGAAAGGAGAAGGAGAGAGAGGAGAGAGATAAGAATTTTTTAACCTTGCAGAGTTCCCCCCCCCCCCCCCCCCCCCAAAGATTTAGTATCCTATATAGTCCAAATGACTGCAAAATGAGAGAGAGAGAGAGAGAGAGAGAGAGAGAAAGAGGAGAGAGAGAGAGATGAAGAGAGAGGAGAGATGAGAGAAATGAGCCTAAATAATTAGTACCCACCTGGGTAGGTAATGACCTCCCGTCTCTGCCCCCATCTGATATTGGCTCTAACACACCATCAGAACAACTGAATATAAAGGAAAAAAAAAAAACACACACACACAAATAAATAAAGAAGAAAATGTTACTGAACACTTACGCCTTCAGTAAAAGACAAACGTGGGACACTTCCAAACCTGTTGACACTGCCCCTTAGGGCGAAACACATATGAATGATACTTTCGTGTGTACTTATGCGCGATACACTACCCCGAGCACTGCAGTAACACGCTGCTCCCACAAGTCCCAACTGACTGGCTAACCCTTGGAGACGTCTCACAGCAGACACATATTATGCTGACCGTAATCAAAGAATCTTCTTCCCAGTACCAGAACAGCGCCCGACTATCTCCTAACTCCTATCATCTATGTGAATGATAATAAACCCCTAATTCATTTACACAATCAGTCTCTCCAGAAACAGAACACAAAGTAGCCTTTTTATACGCTGCCATCACTGTTATACCCTCGGAGAGGACGCGATATGATTAAGTTACCTCTTCGAGGTACTCTAGTAGTGATGACACAAGAAGGATAGCACTCTATGACTCTCTCTCTCTCTCTCTCTCTCTCTCTCTCTCTCTCTCTCTCTCTCTGCTCTCTCTCTCTCTCACTCTCAACTCACGAACTCAACCAAAACTACCTAAGTGGTCAAATTAGATTCATAAATTATGAAAATAAACTTTATTTAAACTTTACTTACTAAGGAATCAAAGGGCTGACTGAATAAGTCACATTCTCAAAGAACACAATGATTAATTAAATGCGACCCAAATAATGCACCATTATAAAAGGTATAATTCAAAACAGTAAACCAAAATAACCCTGGGGATCGGACAAACCCGTCTACCCCTTTCTCTGCAATAACCAGACATCAGTTATAAGATAGACAATCAAATGTCTCCCCTATAAACAACACCATTCCTTTTCCAGCTCCGT
>NC_087223.1:14090181-14115181 GCF_015104395.2 Macrobrachium nipponense
TCCTTGTATTTGTTTGTAAGCTTTTTCTGGCTTTGCCGATTTGAGCTGAAAGCTCTGGGATGAATATGGGGAGTCCCATTGCTGGTATGGTGATGAGAGGTAGATTGAGATGCTCTTGGCAGCTTCTATCTATGAGAGGGAAGACTGGAGATGCGTGGAGATTTGTGGAAGATAAAGCACGCGGAAGAAGAGAGTATAGCTCAGCAGCTTCACAGGAGTCATTGTTTCGCGTGGTGCCGGAGGCCATGGCGATGATAACGATTCTAATCTCGCTCTCGTGTCTAACTGCTACAGATAGAAGTACACCTGCGCGTGAAAGCGGAGTCACGACGAGATCGTAAATCACAGCGGGTAAACGAAATGTCACTAGGGCACATTTGTACGTTCGCCCAGCAGAGATGAGTCAGGATTCTAACAAGCAGGAAATATAAACCCTCCTGTGGTAGTTACTCTCATCCGCGAGCCACTGGATGCTATACATCGGGTGTAACAAACATTTCAGCTCAATTCTACTTTGCCCTGAAGCAAACCAGAAGTTTACCTGCCACCGATGTGACCACACTTGGACGGAGCAGCTCTTCCAGCCCTCTCGCTTGACAGGTCATCCAAAACTCCGCTTTTTTTATTCCAAAATATCAGTAAGTAGCTTCACTTATATATATTATGTGTGTATATATTACTGTATAAGATACAAAAAGTGAATGAAGTATTATTCATACGTGCTAATGAAACAACACAATCAACTGGGCAGAAGAAAGAGAAGGTTACTGATTCGTATAATATACAGGAGAAAACTTTATAAAGACCAGTTTAGTGAAAGTAAGGTTTTTTTTTAAAGAAAGGAAATTCAATCAAGGCACATATGTGTATAAACTCCACTCATTAATTTTGAAATAAATGTGTAAAATGTTTGATTTTTCAAAATTTATAAAGAAGTTTTTCATTATAAAAACACCCATGTACCCTACAATTATATATATATATATATATATATATATATATATATATATATATATAATTTATATATATATATCGCGTGTGTGTGTGTGTGTGTATAATTTTCGTTAAAAGCAATTGCTTAGTAAGCATCAATAAGTTTCTTGCAGGTATCTTCGTACCGACGAAGTTTTTTCCGATTCTCGTTCGTCAATTTCTGGTGAAAAATACGCAGACTTCCTTCTTCCATTTATTGAATTTTGTTGCGACACCTGTTTCGCCTAATGGCATTATGAAGTGACTACTGACTTACAATCTGGCCTTTCGGCCTATTTATTTCATTGCGTGGGAAGTATGACCTTGAGGTATGGGTACAGGTTAGCCTAGGGATTTACAGCTTAACCATTAAGGGTGTTGTTTTGGATACAAAGAACATAAGGGCATATGTACTGTGACAATAAAAGTGAAAGTTTAAATAGTCGTTAAATAAATATTCAAAATATAATGCCATGTGCAAGTGTTTCCTTAAATGTATGTTTAAAATCTAATATGTTACATGTTGATTTTAAAAACAAAATTACAAAATTACATACAGGAATGAAAATAAATATAGAAATCTAAATACAGGAATAAGAAGGAAGTCTGCGTATCTTTCACCAGAAATTGATGAACGAGAATCGGAGAAAACTTCGTCGGTATGAAGATACCTGCAAGAAACTTATTGATGCCACTAAAGCAATTTCTTTTAACGAAAATTGTATAAGAGAAAAACTATGCCCTCCCTTAAAAGTATATAATAATATAATATATAATATTAATATATCTATATATATATATATGATAGTACCTATAGTTAATATATCATATATATATGATATATATATATATGATATATAGATTATAATATATATATATATATATATATGATATATAAGCCGATATATACATATATATATAGATATATACTATATATCTAATATTATATATATAACATTATATAGATAAATATAATATATATAAGATATATATAATAGACTAGATATATAATCTAATATAATATATATATATATTATAGATATATAATCTTATCTATCGATATATCGATATATATATATCTATATATTATTATATATTTTATTATATAGATTGATATATATAGAATAGAATAATATATATATATATTTATATATAAGATATTATATATATACAAACGATATATAGTAAGGATATAATATTATAAAATATAAGTATATAATTTATATATATATATACTATATATATATATATATATATTATGATATATGATATAGAAATCTATATATTAATATATAGATATATATTAATATATATAATATATATATTATATATATAAGATATATATATATACATATATATATATTATGTATAATATTATATATAGATAATATATATATTATATTATATATTATATATATATATATATTATTTATTATAGGATATATATATAGCTATTATATATATAATACCTATATTATATTATATATTATAATATAATATATATATCTATATATATATAGATATATATATATATATAGATAATATATTTATTATTATTAATAAATAAAATTATTTTAAATTATTAAATTATTAATTTATCTTATTTATAAAATTAATAAAATTCTAAAAAATATAATTATCTAAATAAAATAAAAATTATTATATAGATATATTTAATAAAATAATAATTTATATTATATATATATAAATGGCTTCTTTCTATGTATATTTTACAATTTTTTGAATGGTTTCTTATATTAGAATGTTCAGGATTGGAGAGCCTACAGCCAGTACGGAAACTTAATCCCCGATGAGAGTCGATTCTGACCCACAGTAACCTCCTCGTGGATCCAACACATGTCCCAAAGTTACACTTAGGGCAAGTATATTTATAGACCACGTTGGAGGTCAAGAGAGGGTCCAATCGATCTTTATATCTGAAAAAGGAACCGATTGTTAGTGGGTTTATTGGATTAATTTCAGATTAATGGCACCATAATGTTCGTGAACAATTTGTGCAAACTTTTTCCGAAAGGAGTCATCATGTAAAAACGGGAATTTGGCATAAAAAGCTAATTTTGGTACTGTACATGGTTTGGCGACATTAGCGAACTGATTGTTAAGAAACAAACGGAGTTTTTTATAAAACAAAGTCTGTGGGAAGCAGTTGTTCGTAAAATATCCAGAAAGGAAACTAATTTCTTGGTGGAGGATTGCCTAGGTATTCGAGTATAAAAACGCCCTGTGGAGGAGAGTAAAAATAGAGTTTAGTTTAAAATCATAAAAACAAGAACTATAGTAATTGGATCCTAGACCAGTAAAAGTTTTCTTTCTAGAAACAGATGTATTAAAAGAGCCATTATCCCTAGTGACAAGAACGTCTAAGAAAGGTAATTGATTGTTCACCTCTTTTTCCACGGTAAAATTAATGTTACTATGTTTAGTAACATATGCTAAAAACGAGTCAATATCACTGTCATTTTTAAATAAGGCGAAAGTGTCATCAATATACCTACCATAAAAGAGTGGATGGAATCTGAGTGGGCAGTCATCTAACATGCGTTCTTCCAGCGAGCACATGAAGATGTTGGTAAAGATGGGACCAGTAAAAGAAAACTTTTACTGGTCTAGGATCCAGTTACTATAGTTCTTGTTTTTATGATTTTAAACTAAACTCTTTTTTTACTCTCCTCCACAGGGCATTTTTTATTACATCGAACTGGCAATCCTTCCACCAAGAATTAGTTTCCTTTCTGGATATCTTACGAACAACTGCTTCCCACAGACTTTGTTTTATAAAAAAAACTCCGTTTGTTTCTTAACAAACAGTTCGCTAATGTCGCCAAACCATGTACAGTACCAAAATTAGCTTTTTATGCCAAATTCCCGTTTTTACATGATGACTCCTTTCGGAAAAAGTTTGCACAAATTGTTCACAAACATTATGGTGCCATTAATCTGAAATTAATTCCAATAAACCCGTTAACAATCGGTTCCTTTTTCAGATATAAAGATCGATTGGAACCTCTCTTGACCTCCAACGTGGTCTATAAGTATACTTGCCCTAAGTGTAACTCTGGGACATACGTCGGATCCACGAGGAGGTTACTGCGGGTCAGAATCGACTCTCATCGGGGATTAAGTTTCCGTACTGGCTGTAGGCTCTCCAATCCCGAACATTCTAATATAAGAAACCATTCAAAAAATTGTAAAATATATATAGAAAGAAGCCATTTCCGAATCATAGGCCAAGCAAACAATGCATATGAACTGCCTATCCTAGAGTTATTATTTATTAAACAACTGGTTCCCCACTTAAATACCCAGACCTCCTCCACACAACTGTACCTGAGATAACTTTTATTTATGTTTTGTCATTATGTCTCTTGCTTTCTCGGCATAAGGTTGGTTAGCGGTCTTTGGTCTTTTTATTTTTTTTGTTTTCGTTTCTGTATGTTTTTTTAATTGAGTTGTAATTTATAAATGTTGAATTTTAGAGTAATTTTTAAAGTAATTTTTAAGTAATTTTAAAGTAATTTTATTTATTGTTTAACAGATTCCCTGAAGATGTAATAATGATATTACGAAACGTAGGAAATAAAGCATTGAAATGAATTACTACGTTTCCAATGGTCCACCTTTACGCTGATATATATATATATATATATATATATATATATATATATATATATATATATATTGCTACTTTCAAAATGCATATTTCCCCTCTTTGAAATGTCATGTAGATAGTGTAACATTTTTTCAGATTCCTAGATAGCTTAGAATAGGATGTTTAAATCTGTGTTCAGATTTCGCATTACATAATGTAAAAGAATATATATTAACGTAGAACGTAAAAAGAGAGAGATCTTCTTTGTCTGTTCGAAACTACGAATGTTTAACTTTTATGTCAACACTGTAAGATTAGACGGTCTGCGAGATCCGTTTGCTTTCCTATTCTATCAACACGTTTGATAGCGAGCTCGACTCTTGCGTTGTTATCAAAACATGTCAATCTTGATTGTCGCTCAGCCTCCGTTTCGATCGAGTAGAGTACGTCTTTTTTTTAACAGACTGGACTCGTACGCGTGTGTCTTTGATCAAAACCACGTGCATGTTATACATTTCTTTATGAAGATTGTGTCAGATTTCGAACTTTCTGGAAGCTTTCGTGCCAAGAACGTTTTGTATCATATCTCCAATCCAGTTTTCTCAAGGGAAGAAGATTTCATTAGATCATAGAACCTCGAGGCGGTTAGATCGCTCTCTCTCTTTCTCTCTCTCTCTCTCTCACTCGACATCATTGAGATTATATTAAAGTAACGTAAATTGATCACTCGTAACTTAGAATTTCATATTTGATATTTCTTAGAGTTTATTTAGTGTTATTTAGTTTCTTTTGTGGAATCTGAACAAACATTATTTCGTAACGGCGCCTGGTTATTGTGAAAGTGTGATATACAAGCTGCAGCAAGAGAAAGAAAGAAGTTGGTATACCAAAAAGGTAAAGTGCTATATTTTTATTAGTTGCAACTAATAATGGATAGGGAGTGTGGTTAACTAATAACTAAAAGTTAATGGGAAAAGTGTTTGGTTAACTAATAACTAAAAACAGGTGGTTGTGACGGTTTGGTAAAAACTGTTGGTTACAGTGTTTTGAGTGAAAAAGATTTACACTTTTACACATTGCGTATTTTTTGTGTTTGTGTTTGTTCCATTGTTTGTGCACTATTTCATTTTCTTATTGAAGTGTGTCTTTATATTTTATATTTTCATTTGCATTCACAATTTAATTGACTTAGTTATTTTCATTGCTTAATCATTGCACATTTAATTAAATTTAACACTTGTGAATTAATTTGCATTTACTTAGAATTCTTTTCAAGTTTTGTTGTTGTTTAGCACTTGTGAATTAATTTCAAATTTTGCAATTATTGCCTAACACTTTGAACATTTTGATTGAATTAATTATTTCTTGAATTTTGTGAAAATAAAGAATTTTGATTTTAATTTTACTAAATGTGATTCAAGAATTAATTAAACTTTACTTTGTTTTCAAGTAACAGTAATTTTCCCTGATATTGTGAATTTCACTTATAAATTTTGAATTTAATAATAAATTTTTTTATTTAAAATTTATATAAGTGTTTTCATTCTTATACCAGTATATTTGCATTTGATTATATTTATGTTAGGTAGAAACATAGAGTGGTAATTGATTTGCTTTCCTTCAATTTACTTGAAGTGACTTAGAACTTAGTCTGATTTTCTGCAATACTGGTACGTGTTAAGGGATCACTGTTGCCTTTAGAGTATTCAGTCGTTTAAACGTGTTATGAGGGTTCAGGTGTCTGGGTTTTGTGAGGTAATATTTGATGCATGGTAACCAGATACTTGGCACTTTGTAACAATATATATATATATATATATATATATATATATATATATATATATATATATATATATACTCGAAGAAGATACATTTTCCTTCCTTTAATATATGTTTCTTCGCTATAGAGCGATTACCATGACACTCCTCTTGTTAAGAAATGATAGAATACATGAGAGTGACATTATTAGAATTATTATAGATAACTATAAAATGTCCTACTTGAGTATTTTTTGCAATACTTCCACAATAGGCACCCCCAATTGTTTTTGGAGAAACTAGATATATATATATATATATATATATATATATATATTATATATATATATATATATATATATATATATTGGTCTCAAAAAAACAAGGGGGTGCCTAATTGAGACCACAGTGCTGGTGAAGTATTGCAAAAAATACACAAGTAGGACATTTTATAGTTATCTATAATAATTCTAAATAATGCACTCTCATGTATTCTATCATTTCTTAACAAGCAGGAGTGTCATGGTAATCGCTCTATAGCGAAGAAACATATTAAAGGAAAGGAAAATGTATCTTCTTCGAGTATATATATATATATATATATATAGTATATATATATATATATTATTATTGTGAAGTGCCAAGTATCTGGTTACCATGCATCAAAATTACCTCACAAAACCCAGACACCTGAACCCTCATAAACACGTTTAAACGACTGAATACTAAAGGCAACAGTGATCCCTTAGCACTTACCAGTATTGCAGAAAATCAGACTAAGTTCATCAAAACAGGTGTGAGGTAATCTTGTAAGTAATTAAATTAATCAAAGGGCATCACTCCATCAACAACTTTAAAAAGTCAAAGTGTTTCTTCGCTATAGAGCGATTACCATGACACTCCTCTTGTTAAGAAATGATAGCATACATGAGAGTGACATTATTGGAATTATTATAGATAACTATAAAATGTCCTACTTGTGTATTTTTGCAATACTTCACCAGCACTGTGGTCTCAATAGGCACCCCCTTGGTTTTTGAGACATATATATATATATATATATATATATATATATATATATATATATATATATATATATATATATATATATCTCAAAAACAAGGGGGTGCCTATTGAGACCACAGTGCTGGTGAAGTATTGCAAAAAATACACAAGTAGGAGATTTTATAGTTATCTATAATAATTCCAATAATGTCACTCTCATGTATGCTATCATTTCTTAACAAGAGGAGTGTCATGGTAATCGCTCTATAACGAAGAAACATATTAAAGGAAAGGAAAATGTATCTTCTTCGAGTAGGTCTGCAGCAAGGAGGCATGCCTGCATGTGTTGGAGGCGTCTGTTCTCATGATTGTTCGAGAATACTCAGGTGTGCTGTGGAACTCCAGCACGCCCTGTTGTTAGAAACGCCACATATTATGATGTAACATTTCGTCTAGATCCTTCTAAACATTTCCTGTCGAGGGATGATGACGTTCGCTAGTTAAGCTCCGCGCTTTTCAGCCCCGCCCCGAGATCGACGTATATATATATATATATATGACCCTGATGAAGTAGAAGATATCAGATCATCAGAGATAAGAGAAGAAGGAAGAGGCGAAGTATATGAGAGGAAGAGGACGCACGAGAGAGAGTGTGAACGGAAACAAGTTAATTCCGCAGTCTGTAGTCGGAGAGAGAAAGATATCTCGACGTTGAACAACTCTTCAGAGAAGAAACGTCCTACGAGTGGTTTTGAGGAGTAAACCCCCTTCAAGTTTCAAGACAGAGGCATTTCTTCCTGCAGTATGAGGTCAAGAAGCCGTCTGAAGTTTCTACTGTTCCCTTTTGTGAAGCCCTTGCTTCGAGCACTGATTTCGACAGCTGCAAAACTGGGCAGCAAGTATTTCATTACCGCACTGTTTCCCCATTTTACATATTGTCAGATTTAATTTTGTTATGTGAATTGGAGAAACATTTATATTTGTTAATAAGCTTGTAAATAAACTTCTGTTTTGTTTGAGTTTCTTTCTATATTCGTATCCCGAGTTTCAACTGTTGGTGTTGAATCCTTTTTGTTTATTATAATAAAGAACCTGAGCGGATCTTGGTCCGTAAAAGGAGTAAGAAGCTAAAAATGAAATCCACTTGAATATAACACTGAAATTAAATTAGAACAACACAAACCTCTGTCCCAAACTCTTCATTCTGATAGCAGGTATCTAATTAAGCTCAAGAGTGTTCTAACTACGAGTAAACACTTTAGAAAATTTCAATTTGACTAGATAAAAAGTTCTAGATATCTTTTCTTCTAAATATATTACTAGCAGGGTAATTGATGATTGTCAAAGATAATACCTTCTCAACTGGTATGAAGAATTTACTTTTTAATTCAAAATATTTCTTGTTCGTTCCAGAAAAACGACGCGCCATTTGAAGGACGTCCAGCTTACAATCAAAGTCGGTATTTTACTGTGTTGTTTAAGGAATTTATGGCTGATAGGATTTACTTGATCTTATCACTATATACACAGAATGTAAAAGATAAATTATATCTCATAATGCATGGCATGTGGGGTTCCCTTATGCATGAATTGTACCCTATGTTACTCTGTTGGTTTTATAGTAGACACCCTGAATCTTCAGAAACATCAGGACAGACTTTCTGAAACCTGGCAATAAGTGAGAAATTTAGCCTTAATTTCACTATTTCGGGTGAAAATTTTGCCCCGTAACTTCAGCAGAGCTGAACGTAAAATGCCCATATCTCCCTTAAAACCTAATCAAAATGTCCCTATTAATGACCTCTTTCCAAATATATGTAAACGTTTATATTTCACATTAATATTAGGTCATAAATGACCAAAATGTTGCCAGGAAAAAAAATCTAATCATTCATCGTCCTAAGAAACAATGGTCAGAATAATACAATATTAAAGAATGCATGGCTTATATTAACAATAACCAACAGAAAAACAATGTAATAATAGAATGACAGGCTATTTGTGACATTCCATACACATAGGAGTTTACAGGAACTTTTCCAAAGCGAGAGATCATCAAATAGTAATGATAATACAATGACAGATCCACCTTGATAGTAATGACCATAAAGTGGCATTTTGAAAATAAAGTTTGTCAAAAGATCCTGTAAGCTCCTATATGTAAGGAATGTCATATATTTTATTCAATCCATTAGTAGTGTTAAGCTGATGATCATTGTTAATATAAGCCATGTATTCTTTAATATTGTATGATTCTGACCATTGTTTCTTAGGAAGATAAATGTTTAGGTTTTCTTTATTTCTGGCAACCTTTGTTGATTTGAGACCTACTATTAATCTGAAATGTAAAAGTTTATATATTTTTGGAAAGCGCTTATATAAAGGCATATGAATTATCTACGTTAAATTTTAAGGGAGTTATGGGCATTGTACATTCAGCTATGATGAATTTACTGGTCAAAATTTTCACACGATTTAGTGAAATTGAGACTAAATTTCTCACTTGTTGCCAGGCTTCCGAAAATCTACCCTGATATTTCTGATAATTGAGTGTCTACTATAAAAACCGATAGATAACTTAATGTATATTTCATGCACACAGGAACCCCCCCCCCCCCAAACCATGGACTAAATAAAGGAAGGTGGCACATTACATCCCTATGGAAATTGAATGATACTTAGACACAAAATAAGGATTTATCAACACTTTTAGGGCGCTATTGGCAAATTTCTATTATACAAAGGAGGGAGGCATTCGAACTAGATGTAATTATATTATTATTATTATTATTATTATTATTATTATTATTATTATTATTATTATTATTATTATTATTATTATTATTATTATTAAGACAAGTCTCTGAAAGCTTTTATTGCACTGACTGCATTTGGTGATGTGGGTTATTCCCTTTTTCTCTTCTATTGGAAACTTATCCTTTCTTATGTTTGTATAAAATATGAAAACATGAT
This sequence comes from Macrobrachium nipponense, assembly GCF_015104395.2. Lineage (NCBI taxonomy): Eukaryota > Metazoa > Arthropoda > Malacostraca > Decapoda > Palaemonidae > Macrobrachium > Macrobrachium nipponense. Next base: position 14,100,500 of record NC_087223.1, read on the forward strand.
TTTCCTTTTTTTTGTTGACAATGTTGCATTGAGATTTTCATCTTCACATTACAATTAGAGTTACTGCAACTGAAGTGATCATTAAAGATATACTGATGTCTCATTTTACTGAAAAAGAAATTCTCATGATCGAAATTAGTGGTCTCGGTCACTGAAAAAAGAAATAAATAAATAGGATTTCATTATGATATTCAACTAATATTTTAATACTTTTTATTAAAGGAAATAATAACATCAAAGAGCGTATTTCCTCCTTCACCAAGTTTGAAAAGCTAATACACTCCCAACAATTCTTGCCTTTCAGGAAAGAAAACTACAAACAGTACAACAATTTCAACAGTAAGAACATCAACTACAACTATGACCTCTTCGACAACTTCAATGCCAACATCAACTTCCACAACTATACCTAAAACCACAACCTTAACTACCATGTCAACTTTCAAAACTACGCCTACATCAAACACCTTAACTCCTACATCAACTTCCACAACTACACCTACAACATACACCTCAACTCCTTCTTCAACTTCCACAACTACACCTACATCAACCACCTCAACTCCCTCTTCAAATTCCACAACTACACCTACAACAACAACCTCAATTCCCACTTCAACTTCCACAACTAAACCTACAACAACCACCTCAACTGCAACTTTAACTTCCACGACTACACCTACATCAACCACCTCAACTCCCTCTTCAACTTCCACGACTACATCTACAACAACCACCTCAACTCCAACTTCAACTTCCACAACCACACCTACATTAACTACCTCAACTCCCACTTCAAAAAAAAAAAAACCTCTACAACTCACCTCCACTCTACAACTACCACCTACAACCACAACTTCAACTCCTGCCTCATCTTCACTTTCAACTACACCTACAATAGACACCTCAACTCCTACTTCAACTTCAACAACTACACCTACAACAACCACCTCAACTCCTTCAACTTCCAACAACTAACACCTACGCCTACAACCAACCACCCACTTCTTCAACTTCAACAACTACACCTACAACAACCACTCAACTCCCTCAATTCCACCCTTCAAACTTAACTACACCTACCCACAGCAACCAAACCTCAACTCCTTCTTCAAACTTCCACAACTCACCTACAAAACAACCACCTCAATCCTACTTCAACTTCTACAACTACACTAAGCAAACCACCTCAATCCTTCTTCAACTTCTAACTACACCTACAACAACCACCTCAACTCCTCTTCAACTTCCACAACTTACACCTACAACAACCATCAACTCCTACTTCAAACCTACAACTACACTACAACATCCACCTCAACCTCCTTTTCTTCAACTTCTTTACAACTACACATACAGCAACCAACCTCAACCCTTCCTTCTTCAACCGTTCTACAACTACACCATACAGGCAACCACCTCAAACTCCTTCTTCAAACTTCCACAACATACAACCTACAGCAACAACCACCTCAAACTCCTTCGTTCAACTTCCACAACTACAAACTACAACAACCACCTCAACTCCCTTTCTTCAACGTTCCACCAAATACAACCTACAACCTACCAACCAACCAACTCAAATCCTCCTTTGCTTCAACTTCCCACAAAACGACCAACCCTACAACAAACCAACCTCAACGTCCCCTCTTCAACTTCTACAAACTACCACCAATACAACATAAGCCACCTCAACGCCCTCTTCAACTTCCACAACGACACCTACCAACTACCACCTCAACTCCCTCTTCGAACTCTTCCAACCAAACACCACCGACAACAACCACCCGCAACTCCCTCTTCCAAACTTCTACAAAACTACACCTACACCTACAAAAACAACCACCCTCAAACTCCCCTCTTCAACTTCCATACAACCTACACCTCAGACACCTACAACAACCACCTCAACTCCCTCTTCAACTTCTACAACTCTACCTACAACAAACCACCTCAACTCCTTCTTCAACTTCTACAATCACACCTACAGCAAACCAACCTCCAACCTCCTTCTTCAAGAACTTCTAACAAACTTACAACCTAGAACAACAACCACCTCAACTCCTTCTTCAACTTCTACAAACTACAACCTACCAGCAACCACCTCAACTCCTTCCAACTTCCACCAAACTACCCTTACAGCAACCACCTTCAACTCCCTTCTTCAAACTTCTACAAACTAACACCTACAACAACCACCTTCAACTCCTTCTTCAACTTCTAACAACTACAACCTACAACCACCACCTCAAAGCTCCTTCTTCAACTTCTACGAAAAACTACACCTACAAGGCCAAACCACCTTCAACTCCTTCTTCAACTTCTTACACCTACACCTACAAAAAAAAAAAAAAAAAAAAACAACCACCTCAACTCCCTTCTTCAAAACTTACTACAACTACACCTACAACAACCAACCACTCAACTCCTTCTTCAACTTCCCCACAAACTACAACCAATACAACAACCACCTAACAACTCCTTCGTTCAAACTTCTAAACTTACACCTACAAACAACCACCTCAACTCCTTCTTCAACTTCCACAACTACACCTACAACAGACAAACCTCAACTCCTTACAACTTACTACAAACTACAAACCTACAACAACCAAACCTCAAACGCCTTCATTCAAACTACTACAAACACACCTACCAACAAACCCACCTCAACTCCTTCTTCAACTTACTACAACCTTACACCTACAACAAGACACCTCAAACTCCTTTTCAACAAACTTCCCACAACTACAAATCCTACAACTAGGAACACCTCCCCACTCCTTCAACTTTCGACAACTACAAACCTACACCAAACCACCCTCAATCCTTCCTTTTTCAACTTCCACAACTACAACCTACACCAGACACCTCAAACTCCTTTCAACTTCTACTAGAACATACAACCCTACCACCCAACCACCTCAACTCCTTTCTTCAAATAAATTCCACAAACTACAACCTACAACAGACACCTCCCAACTCCTTCAACTTCTACAACTAACACCTACACCAAACCACCTCAACTACCTTCTCTCAACTTCCACAACCACACCTACACAACAGACACCTCAACTCCTTTCAACTTCTACAACTACAACCTGACACCAAACCACCTCAAACTCCCTTCTTGCAATTCTTACAACTAAAAACACCTACAACAAAGACCCACCATCAACTCCTTCTTCAACCTTCCACAAAACTACACCTACCAACAGACCAACCTCAACATCCTTCAACTTCTACAACTACACCCTACACCAACCACCTCAACTCCGTTCTTCAACTTCCTACAACTACACCATACAACAGACACCTCAAGTCCTTCTTCAACTTCTCACAACTACACCTACACAGATACGCTCAATCTCCTCTTCAACTTCCACAACTACACCTACAACAGACACCTCAAACTCCTTCAACTTTCTACAACTACAACACCTACACAGACACCTCAACTCCTCTTCCACTTCTACAACTACACCTACAACAGACACCTCAACTCCTCTTCAACTTTCCACACTTACAACCTACACCAACCCACCTCAACTCCTCTCCACTTCCACAACTACACCTACAACGCCCCTCACTCCTTCTTCAACTTCCCCAACCTACAACCTACAACGACACCTCAACTCCTTCCAAACTTCTGCAACTACACCTACACCAACCCCTCAACTCCTTCTTCAACCTTCCACAACTTACACCTCCACAGACCCCTATACCTGCCTTCAACTTCTACAACCCTACGGCCGACACCAGCCACCCAACTCCTTCCTTCAACTCCAAACACCCCTACAACCTACAACAGACACCTCAACTTCCTTTCAACTTCTACAACTACACCTACAACCAGCCCCTCAAATCCTTCTTCACTTCTCAACGTATACCCCTACAACAGACCACCCTCAAGCTCCTTCTTCACCTTCCACAACTTACAAGCCTACCAACAAGCCCCTCAACATCCTTCACTTTCCTACAACTAAGTCTACACCTAACACCAACCACCTTCAACCTGAACCTTCTTCAACTTCGACAACTACACCTCAACAGCACCTCACTCCTTCTTCAACTTCCACACTCACCTTCAACAGACACTCCATCAACTCCTTCAACTTCTACAACTACACCTACACCAAACGCACCTCACTCTTCTTCAACTTCCTACAACTACAACACCTACAACAGACACCTCAACTCCTCTTCAACTTCCACAACCCACTACCAACAGACACCTCAACTCCTTCTTCAACTTCCACAACTACACCTATACATACACCTCAACTCCTTCAACTTCTAACAACTACACCTACAACAGACCACCTCAACATCCCTTCTCAACTTCTACAACCTACCACCTACAACAGAACTACTCAACTCCTTCTTCAACTTTCTACAATTAACTACCTACAACCAATACAACCCATCAACTCCTTCTTCCAACTTCCTACAACTACACCTACAACAGACACTCAACGCCTTCTTCACTTCCAACTACACCTACACCAATCACCTTTTTTCCCAAAAAACTCCATTCTTCAACTTCCACAACCTTACACCTTACAACAGACAACCTTCCAACTCCTTCTTCAACTTCCACAACCTACACCTCAACAGACACCTACCCCTCAACTCCTTCAACTTCTACAACTACACCTACACCAACCACCTCAACTCCTTCTTCAACTTCCACAACTACACCTACAACAGACACCTCAACTCCTTCAACTTCTACAACTACACCTACACCAACCACCTCAACTCCTTCTTCAACTTCCACAACTACACCTACAACAGACACCTCAACTCCTTCAACTTCTACAACTACACCTACACCAGCCACCTCAACTCCTTCTTCAACTTCTACAACTACACCTACAACAGACACCTCAACTCCTTCTTCAACTTCCACAACTACACCTACAACAGACACCTCAACTCCTTCAACTTCTACAACTACACCTACACCAACCACCTCAACTCCTTCTTCAACTTCCACAACTACACCTACAACAGGCACCTCAACTCCTTCTTCAACTTCCACAATTACACCTACAACAGACACCTCAACTCCTTCTTCAACTTCCACAATTACACCCACAACTGACACCTCAACTCCTACTTCAGCTTCCACAACTACAGATACAACAACTACCTCTACTCCCACTTCAACTTCTACATCTACACCTACAACAGACACCTCAACTCCCATTTCAACTTCCACAACTACACCTACATCAACCACCTCAACTCCTTCTTCAACTTCTACATCTACACCTACAACAGACACCTCAACTCCTTCTTCAACTTCCACAACTACACCTACAACAGACTCCTCAACTCCTTCTTCAACTTCCACAACTACACCTACAACAGACACCTCAACTCCTTCTTCAACTTCCACAACTACACCTACACACAACACCATCAGCTCCTCTTCAACTTCTCAACTACACCTATAACAGACACCTCAACTCCTTCTTCAACTTCCACAACTACCCTACAAAACAGACCCACCTCAACTCCTAACAATTAATACACCCTACTACCAAACCACCTCAACTCCTTCTTCAACTTCCACAACTACACCTACAACAGACACCTCAACTCCTTCAACTTCTACAACTACACCTACACCAACCACCTCAACTCCTTCTTCAACTTCCACAACTACACCTACAACAGACTAACTCCTTCAACTTCTACAACTAACACCTACAACCAACCACAACTCCTTTCTTCAACTTCACAACCAATACAACACCACCTCACCTCACTTCCTTCTTCAACTTCCACAACTACACAATTACAACAGGACACCTCAACCCTCAACTTTCTAACTTCTACAACTACACCCTACACCAACCTCACTCCTCTTTCAACTTCCACAACTACACCTAACAACAGACAGTCCAAAATCCTTCTTCAACTTCCACAAACTACTACACCAACACCTCAACTTCCTTCAAAACTTCTACAACTACACCTACAACAGACACCTCAACAATTCTTCAACTTCTCGAATACACATTCAAACAGACACTCACATCCTTCTTCCTACAACTACACCTCACCAACCACCTCAACTCCTTCTTCACTTCCACAACCTACACCTACAACAGACCTCAACTCCTTCAAACTGTCGACAACTACACCAACACCAACCACCTCAAATTCCTTCCTTCAACGCTCCTTCAATACAACCTACAACAGACACTCAACTTCGCCAAAAGTCTACAACCATAACCACCTACACCAACCAACCTCAACGCCTTCTTCACCTTCACAACCTACACCTACAACAGACACCTCAACTCCTTCAACTTCTACAACCTTACACCTTACACCAACCAACCTTCAACTAACTTCTTTCAATCCACAAACCCACACCTACAAAACAGACACCTCAACTCCCTTCAACTTCTAACAACTACACCTACAACCGAACCGACCGCAACGCCTTCTTCAACTTCCTACAACTTACACCTACAACAGAACAACGTCAACTCCTTCTTCAACTTCCACAACTACACCTACAACCAGAACCACCTTCAACTCCTTCTTAACTTTCCTACAACTACACCTTACAACAGACACCTCAAACTCCTTCCTTCAACTTTCTAAACGACAACTACAAACAGGACCAAACGTCAAACTCCATTCCTTCAACTTCCAACAACGACACCTACACACCAACCTCCAAATTCCCAACTTAAAACTTCCACCAAACTACACCTACACACCAGAACCACCTCAACTTCCTTCTTCAACCTTCCCAACAAATACACCCTACAACATGACACCCAACTCCTTCCAACTTTACAACTACACCTTACACCAACACCGCAACTCTTCTTGATCAACTTCCACAACTAAAATACAACAGAACACCTTCCAAATCCTTGCCAACCTTATACAAACTTTTTTAAAACCATTCACCAACCACCTTCAAACTCCTTCTTCCAAACTTCCAACAAATACAACTAAACAACAGACCACCTCCAACTCCTTTCAACTTCTACAACTAAACCGAAACAACAACCTCCAACTCCTTCTTCCAACTTCCTAACAACCTCAACCTACAACAGACACCTTCAACTTCCACTTGCAACTTCCACAACTACAAACCTACAAACAAGACACCTCAATCTCCTTTTCAACTTACCACAAACTACACCTACACAAACCAACCGGCAACTTCTTCAACCTTCCACAACTTACAACCTACAAAACAGGAAACCACCTTTTCCCCCAAAAAAACACAAACCCCCCCCCGTTATTTTTTCAAAATTCCAACAATTACACCTACAACAGACCAACCTAACTCCTGCTTAACTTCCACAATTACACCACAACAGACAACCTTCCCAACTTCCTAACTCAGCGGCCCACGAAGCAAAAGACAAACAACCCGACAAGCGAAGGCTACCCACCGTCAACGGCTAAAGTTCGACACGACCACAACGACACCTCAACCTTTTTCCCATTGGAACTGAAAATTTTTATATTACCACAATTGATTCGTATTCCATTATTCCATAGACATGTAATAAACCATTGATTTGTTACCAAGTTAATATATGTAGACATCCTTACACCTTACAACAGAACCTTCCAACTCCTTTCTCAAACTTCCCACAACTAACCACTTACAACAGACTCCTTCAACTCCTTCTTCAACTTCCACAACTTACACCTGACCAACAGACACCTTCAACTCCTGTTTCAACTTCCACAACTACCATACAACAACACCTCAGCTCATTCTTCAACTTCACAACTACACTGACAACAGGACACCTCAACCTTCTTCAACTTCCACAACTACACCTACTTTCAACAGACACTCACTCCTTCAACTTCTACAAATACACTACACCAAACCACCTCAAAACCCTTCTTCAACTTTCCACAACTAAACCTACACCAGACACCTTCACCCTTCAACTTCTACAAACTACACCTACACCAACCACTCAACTCCTTCTTCAACTTCCACAACCTACACCTACAACCAGAACCTCAACTCCTCAACTCTACAACTACACATACACCAACCACCTCAAGGCCTTCTTCAAACTTCCACAACTCCACACTACAACAGACACCTCACTCCTTCAACTTCTACAAACTACAACCATACACCAACCACTCTCAACTCACTTCTTCAACTTCCACAACCACACCTACACAGACACCTAAACTCCTTCAGCTTCTACAAATACCACCGACAACCAACCATCAACTTCCTTCCTTCAACTTCCACAAACCACCACCTACCAACAGATACTTAACTCCTTCCTTCAAACTTCCACAACTGCACCTACAACAGCCACCCTTCAACTCCTTCACCTTCCCTAACAACTACAACCTAACCAAACAACACACCTCAACTCCTTTCCTTTCCCAACTTCCTAACCAACCCTAACACCTTAACAAACCAAAGAACAACCTTCAACTCCTTCAACCCTTCCAACAACTACACTACAACACCACCCTTCAACTTCCTTCTTCACCTCCAACAACCCCTACAACTTTAAACAAACCACACCCACCCCCTCAACTCCTTCTTCAACTTCCACAACTACCTACAACAGACACCTCAACTCCTTCAACTTCTACACCTAACCACCTAACAACCACCCCTCAATTCTCTCCTTCTTCAAACTTCCACAACTACACTACAACAGAACACCTCAACTTCCTTCAATTCCACAACTACAAACCACCACCACCAACAACCTCAACCTTCCTTCTTCAACTTCCAACTACACCTACACAGACACTACACAACTACCTTCAACTCCTTCTTCCAAACCACCTTCCAACCAACTAAAACTCCTTAAACAACAACCCACCTCTAATCCTACTTCAACTTCTACAACTACACCTACATCAACCACCTCAACTCCTTCTTCAACTTCTACAACTACACCTACAACAGACACCTCAACTCCTTCTTCAACTTCTACAACTACACCTACAACAACAACCTCAACTCCTTCTTCAACTTCCACAACTACACCCACAACAGACACCTCAACTCCTTCTTCAACTTCCACAACTACACCTACAACAGACACCTCAACTCCTTCTTCAACTTCTACAACTACACCTACAATAACCACTTCAAATCCTACTTCAACTTCTACAACTACACCTACATCAACCACCTCAACTCCTACTTCAACTCCACACTTATTCAACCTACAACAGAAACCACCCTCAACTCCCACTTCAACTTCTACAACTACACCTACAACAACCACCTTAACTCCTTCTTCAACGTCTACAACTACACCTACAACATCCACCTCAACTCCCCCTTCAACTTCTACAACTGCACCTACAACAGACACCTCAACTCCTACTCCAACTTCCACAACTACACTGACATCATCCACCTCAACTCCAACTTCAACGTCCGCAACTACACCTTAATAAACCATCTCAACGAAATCGGTAAGTGATGAATGGACAACAAATTCTGCAATGGTAAAACATATTTTGGGTAGCAAAAGAATTTTTATTTATTTTTTATTCTAACAGCTGGATGACATATTTCTCTTGAACCATGGCTCCTTTCCCTTAATTGATCACTACATCAAAGAATAAAAAATTTGCTTCAATAAGTAAGCCTGCTTTAACTTGATATCTTGGGAGTTTTCACGATAAATATTTGCTGTCATTTCTCTTTTGTTTAGTTTAAATCTAAACTTATCACCCAGTTTGGCTGTTTCTTTGAATTCCATGTTGGAGTTCAACAGTGTTTGAAAGAGGTTTTACCAATCTATTGGCAATACTAATGATAAAGTGTATCAATTTTCACAGAATTCGCAATCATTCAGTTTCTCATTTTCCCCAGAGTAGTACTGGAGGAAACTTCCTGGCTGAAGAAGCATGCAAAGATCCGGAACCGCCTGAAACTTAGACCATCCTATGCCCCACTTCCCAGTGTCTGGATTGACCCCAAGACCTGTCATGTGAAAGGATGCCAATATATCAGTAGTTATAAGATAACCTGAATGATACAAACACTAGGCCTTTAAACAATTCCTAGTTCATCACTTGAATGATTCAAGGATTGATGTAACTACTGGATTTTCAAGGGGGACTCGGTTGAAGAGTGATCAGGTTTTTCGATTGGTATTAACACTGGACTGCCGATGATATCAGTAAACGAATTCCTGGATAACAATACCTATTCTTCAACAAAGAGCCAGAGTAGAATTTATAAGCCTTTTATTTTTTGGCAATATGGCCTGTCATGTTCTCCATAAATTATATATAAAACTGAAAACTATCTAATCAGCATTTGTTCTTTGTGACAACTTTCGATAGTGTCCAAGTGTTCTGTCATTTCGTTTCTTTCATTCTCAAATGATCAAATGTTCATTATCAGATATGTTACTAACATAAGCACTGCTTGTTATCTTTCATAAGTCACGTTTGATAAATTTTTAGCTCTATTATAACTGTAAGTTAATTTATTTTGTAATTCAGTTTTTTTCTGGAATTCACACTGTTTGGCAATTATTAAATCACACTTTCAATTCAAGCCTTTCATCTACCCAGCATAGATAAACCCTTGGATGTGAATTTTTTCCGAAGGTATATCGAATACATAGAATTCAATATATCTATATATATATATTATATATAATAGTATATATATATATATATATATATATATATATGTGTGTGTGTGTGTGTGTGTGTGTGTGTGTGTGTGTGTCTTAAAACTTCCTTGGTAGCTAAATAGAAAGTTAAATAACAATTTTCACTTAACCCATTTGAATGAGCAGTCAGTTGAATAATAATAATAATAATAATAATAATAATAATAATAATAATAATAATAATAATAATAATAATAATAATAATAATAGAAAATGTGCCTTAGTCAACATACAAAAGGGCAAAGTAACAAGGACTGAAGGGATCAAGCTACCAGATGGGAGCAACATATAACACATAGATGAGACAGGATACAAATACCTGGGAATAATGAAAGGAGGGGATATAACACACCAAGAGGTGAAGGACACGATCAGGAAAGAATATATGCAGAGACTCAAGGCGATACTCAGGTCAAAACTCAACGCTGGAAATATGATAAAAGCCATAAACACATCGGCATTGGGCAGTGCCAGTAATCAGATACCGCGCAGGAATAGTGGAATGGACGAAGGCAGAACTCCGCAGAATAGACCAGAAAACTAGGAAACACATGAAAATACAAAAAGCACTTCACTCAAGAGTAAATACGGACAGACTATACAAAACACGAAAGGAGGGAGGAAGAGGACTACTAAGTATAGAGGACCGCATCAACATCGAGAACAGAGCACTGGGGCAATATCTGTAAACCAATGAAGACGAGTGGCTCCAGAGTGCATGGGAAGAAGGACTGATAAAAGTAGATGAAGACCCAGAAATATACAGAGACAGGAGAATGACAAACAGAACAGAGGACTGGCACAATAAACCAATGCACGAACAATACATGAGACAGACTAAAGAACTAGCCAGCGATGACACATGGCAATGGCTACAGAGGGGAGAGCTCAAGAAGGAAACTGAAGGAATCATAACAGCGGCACAAGATCAGGCCCTAAGAACCAGATATGTTCAAAGAACGATAGATGGAAATAACATCTCTCCCATATGCAGGAAGTGCAAAAATGAAACCATAAACCAAATAGCAAGCGAATGTCCGGCACTTGCACAGAACCAGTACAAAAAGAGGCATGATTCAGTGGCAAAAGCCCTCAATGGAGCCTGTGCAAGAAACATCAGTAATAAGTGGTACGAGTACCAACCTGAAGGAGTGATAGAAAACGATCAGGCAAAGATCCTCTGGGACTATGGTATCAGAACAGATAGGGTGATACGTGCAAATAGACCAGACGTGACATTGATTGACAAAATCAAGAAGAAAGTATCACTCATTGATGTCGCAATACCATGGGACACCAGAGTTGAAGAGAAAGAGAGGGAAAAAATGGATAAGTATCAAGACCTGGAAATAGAAATAAGAAGGATATGGGATATGCTAGTGGAAATTGTACCCATAATCATAGGAACACTAGACACGATCCCAAGATCCCTGAAAAGGAATCTGGAAAAACTAGAGGCTGAAGTAGCTCCAGGACTCATGCAGAAGAGTGTGATTCTAGAAACAGCGCACATAGTAAGAAAAGTGATGGACTCCTAAGGAGGCAGGATGCAATCCGGAACCCCACACTATAAATACCACCCAGTCGAATTGGAGGACTGTGATAGAGCAAAAAAAAAATATATATATAATAATAATAATAATAATAATAATAATAATAATAATAATAATAATAATAATAATAATAATAATAATAATAATAATAATAATAATAAGTCCATTTTAAAAACAATGTGAATGTTCCCCGTCATCAACTCAACTACCATTCTATCCCATGAGAAAAAATTGCTATCTGTTCCAAATGATCGCATCACATCCTAGATCCTATCCCCAGGTCCCTTCCTGGAAAGAGAGAGAGAGAGAGAGAGAGAGAGAGAGAGAGAGAAGTTTTAATTGACATGTAAACATTGAACGTTTTGGAATATAAAAGGTGATTAACTCCCTTAGGGTAGCAATGCATTCCATCTTCGTTTGAACTTTTCAAGTTCAAATTGCATGACATGCTCGGGGAGACCCACAAAGGAACAAAAAACAAATAAACAAGAGACACAAAGCCGACGTCACAGACAATCTAGACTAATGGAATGGAGAGATGGCGTCTTCATATCATCAACAACAGTGACCAGGAATGACTGGGAGTCAATTTAGGAATGCTTGAGGTCAGCATATTATGCAGTCTGCATAATACGCTGACGTTTCTCGTTGGGACCCTGTGAAGCTCACAACAGACTTCCAAGGCATGTGGAAAGTTTGTAAGGCAATGGAATTTGGAATCAGGATCCTCTTAGAATTGTCAATTATAGTCTTTTCATATAAGAAAGAAGGAACAAAAAAGAATGTGCCTTGGCAATGTCTGATCCAGGGTAGATATACTACAGGTGTCTGGTTATAAAATTTTTGCAAAATCTGTAAAACAACACCTATACGACTGAAGAGTTTATTCCTCTTAAAGATGACAATTCTAGTCTGTTGATATAGAAAGAGGAAACAAAGAAGAATATTTATTGGCCAACTCTGCCCTTGCAATGCCTGAAATCTGGTGTAGATATAACATAGAGTTTGAAATTTGCCGTAAAGAACCCGTAGAGTCCCATCAAATCCAGGCATTATTTGGGAGGACGATACTGACAGATGTGGTGTGTGCGCGTGTATGTGTGTGTGTGTGTGTGTGTGTGTGTGTGTGAAGGGGGAAGAAAATTAAAAACGCTTTTCTAGAAATTGAAGAATAGTATAGAGAAAGCACCAACACAATAGCAGTAGTGGTAGTCGATGGGCCTACTAGGAGTGGCTACGTTAGTAGGAGATATATTAGAAACCAAACTCTTTTATATTACGAATTACAATTATTATAGACTTTTACAATCGTATATATCAGTACCTTTGTATTACTGAATATGGTGAGTAATCCACCACACGGCAGTCGACAGCCACCCACCAGTCAAGAGGATTCGCCAGAATCCAATGTGGAACCTTCACATTCATCTGACAGTAATTAAGGTAAGATTCTTATATACTCTCTCTCTCTCTCTCTCTGTCTCTCTCTCTCGTCCCTCTCTCTCCTCTTCTCTCTCTCTCTCTCTCTCTCTCTCTCCCAATATTAGTCCACATTAAGGTTTTTCCTGATGCTAGTAACATTTCTAATACCAATGATTTTGTAAAACCTCAAAGAGAATGGCTGAATTTTGTATCATGGCTCTTTTTAGGAAGCCAAAGATGAACCAATAGCTCTGCCAACTACTGAGAAGCCAAAGCAAAGCATTTATGGGTCATTGGCACAAGGGCCGTAATATTATTGCTCTGTAAAAAATGATGAAGGCATATAAAAATGTATATACCATTTAAAAAAAAAATTCAAGATAACTTAGACCAATTTTACTGCTTAATGAACTGAAACTCTTTGATGTAATTATCGAAAAAGAAAGATATTAAAAAAAAGATAAGCTGTCTCTTCTCTACCCTGTTAACGTCTTTTAAATAGATGGTTTTAGTTATTGGTGGATTTCATCTCTTTGATGTCTAAATAAACATGTTCTAAAGTATTATTGCAAACGAATTTTTAAAGGTCGGTTCTTTTACAAATTTGTTCACCGCATCTACCGGCCTGTGAGTGGTACTGAGCTTATAATTGTGGCAAAATATCCATATGACTTTTTTAGGTGGAAGTGAGCCATATACTTTTATCTCCTATTAGAATACACATTATTCTTTACTATACAAATAAAATATCATATCAGAGCAAATATGTATCTGTGTTTCTCAATATCGCCTCGTGATGTCGCCCCATGAACGACATTTAGCGACACTGACGAATTCGTATGGTAGAAGTTGAGAAATATAATTTAGTATCCCACTAACTTTACCCATTTTCTACAATACAGACTGGTACGTTCTCTACACAACAATTTGAAATCATTACTATATACTTATATATCTCGATACTTTTGGACTGTTCATCGTCGTATGACATGTGGACGATGCCAAGAAGTATACTATATATAACCTTT
>NC_087223.1:14122681-14127681 GCF_015104395.2 Macrobrachium nipponense
CATTCGGTGCCGAGGGCACGATTGCTCTCAGGCTCTTTAGTATTGTTGTTTTGGGTACATGGGTGCTGTGTGGGGGTGGGGAACGAAAATCCCCCCCCCCCCCCCCCCGGTCAGCTCCCACAGATGGCCCTTCCCGTTCGGGGGGGAGGAGGTTATCTGGGTTCTTCTCCTCGCCCGATCCGTGGAGCGCGGGGGAGGGTGCTCGGTGCCCCGATGTACAATTGTATTCGTTGTCTTCTGCTCGTTCGGTGTGGGGCTCGCCCCCCCCCCTGCGCGAGGGGACTTCCCCCCCCCCCCACTAATCACTACTACTGTTATTTCCGCAGGTGCTACTGCCACGAGGGTGGACCTTGGTGAGGTATGGGCGTCCTTCGATCTGCAGGGCGGGCCTAGTTTTCCAGGGGCTGCTGTTCTATGTCTGGGCCCGCTGTGGTCACCCATGGAGCGGTGACCACAACAACGATATCGACTCCAGGTGACGACGTCCCTCCTCACCTGGTGTACTCGCCTCATGTGGTAACAGTCTTGCCTACAGCCGCTGTGAAGTGCCGTTCGCTTTGAGAGGGGGGCGTGCCGCCGCCGCTCGTGGTTGCCGCGCTGCCGCGACCACACTTCCACTGCCCTAGAGCTCGCCCCTGGACCTGCCGCCGGTACCAGGATGTTGCTTGCTGCTGCTCCACCTCCTGTGTTACCGGTGCTGCCTGCCGTACCTGCTGATTCTTTGCTGACTGTCCCTGCAGTTGCTGTGCTAGCTGTCCCTGCCATTGCTGTGCTAGCTGTCCCTGCCGTTGCTGCGCTGGCTGTCCCTGCCGATGCTGTGCTGGCTGTGCCTGCTGTTCCTGCGATGCCCATACCTGCTGACGTCGTCCCTGTTCATGGTGGTACTGCCCCAGACTTTGGTCTGTCTGTACAGGTGCGTCCGGGCCCTGTGGCTTCGGCTACAGCAGCCCCAGCTCTGCCCTGGATGGCAGATCTTTCGTCTGTCCTGAGGAAGCTGACGAAGAAGAGGAGGAAGGTGTCGTCGTCGTCGCCGTCTTCATCTTCATCATCGTCGGCTGCCGCCTCTTCCCCTTCGACTTCTAAGGCTTCACAGCCGAGGAAGAAGAAGGTTGCCTCCTCCCTCCTAAGAAGTCTCCCTCGGGAGCTTCTCGGGACCCGTCTCACCTCGGTGGGACGGGGGGTTTCCTTCCGCTGGTCTTCCTGCTCCGCGGAAGAAGACTACGGGGACCAGAGGGGTACCGGCTAACACCGGTACTTCCTCGCCTGGTGTCGGGCTCTGCCACTACACCACGTTCCGTCTCGGCCTCTCGTCCGCGAGAGATACCGAGTGTACCGTCACCTACCAGTGACCGTGCAGCCAAGAATCAAGCGCCAGAGCTCGCTCAGCGTCAGGTTCACGGCACGGAGCGGAAGACTGGTGACAGCCGCTCACGCGACTCTCACCAGACCAGCTCTTGCTCTCACGGCGATCAGCTGGCTACCTGGGCTAACGTGACGGTCTCTGACCGGCCATGTGCCGAGGCTGGGAAGAGGTCCTCCCGATCGCCAGTGCCAGCCGTGACGCGCTGTGAGGATTGGCACCGGTCTCACCGTGACAGTGGTCTTTGCAGGTCGCCCGACCGTCGCTCCCACAGGGAACGTGCGGGTACGGCAACCAGCAGCAGTTCCCCTGACACGAGATCGGGGTCACTGTTCTCGGTCCAGCCATTTTCCCCAGGGAAACAACTCGACTAGGCCTGCAGCTCGATCCCCACCACGGGTTGGCGATCGCCTGCAGCCCTCCAAGCCCGCTGGTTCAGCCAGCGAGCGAAGGGGAGCGTCAGGTCTTCCTCTCCCGTGCCTTCAATTTCCTCGGTTTACACCGGGAAGAGCGAGGCACAGCACAGTGATCGTGAGGGGCGCGCCCCGCACGATCCCGTCACGACGCCGTATGTACCAGGCACGATCTTCGGACCGACCATGACGTACGCGCAAGTGGCAGGAGGAGACTGGGAGGGCTGTCGCTGTTCCCCCTCCTTAAGGGGGAGGTTCTCGGAATATGCTATTGTTCGAAGGGCTTAACGGTCCTACTCTGCAAGATGCTGTGACTTCCGAGATCCAGAGGAACTTTGCCGAGGTTATGGCGCTGATTCGTCAGCACAACGACCTCGGGGAAGGATCGCCGCTCCCACCAGCAGAGCCCACGTCTCAGCTCAAGTCGTTTTGGGGCCCGAGAGGGAACCCAAACCGATGGTGGGTCTGCCGCGATCGGAGCTTGCCGACTGTGTTGAACCAGGTAGTCTCTTGTCTCCGGACAAGAAGGCTCTCTCAGTTCTGGCTGGTCGAACAAGCTACTTCCACCTCCTCTACTGCGACAGCGGTGTTTCTACGTGTCTTCGGACACCGTATTTGAATACCCCTTCGGTCCTCCTGAGAGGTTTCGACCTCGACGAGGACTGGAATGAGTCGGAGGACGGTATCGGCTCTCTCCTGTCAGGTGTCGATCAGCCCCACCCAGACGACGTTCACAGTGGCGGCAGACCCTTACTTACAGTATGAGTTCGTAACCCTCCTCGGGAAAACGTTTTCTCCTGACGATACGTTTTCCCAGGCTCTGAGAGGCCATCCGTAAGGTGATGGCTGCTCCTTTTCTTCTCCAACTGCTAGTTCCGCTGGGAAGGCGAGCGAGTATCTAATTCCTCCCCCATTCCCTCTCTCCTTACGGCTACGAGGGAAAGGGGAGGGATCCTACAGAGATTTCTCTGTAAGATCCCACGTTGGGGACTGCGCTACCGGGGGGACCTTTGGGTCCTACCTGACGTAAGCTCTGGTCGTTGAGGAGGGATCCTGCCCCTTTCTCGATTTCTACGGGAATCGAGAGGACCACCAGCCGATATCGTTTGACGAATTCGGTGGGGGTTTCGCAGAGTGCTTAGAATTCTACGGAATTTCTAGCGCACTCAGAGTGTTCAAGTTTTTTACGATCTCCAACCACTTAGGCGAGACCACGGTCCAAAGTGAGCGAGACAAGAATCCCCGATAATTGTTACACGATAATCGGGAACCTCGCTTATGCTCGAATTCCTGTAATTTCTAGCATTTGGAAGAAGACTGCTGCTGAAAGAAGAGTATCTCACAGTAGGCGAACCAACCTGGAATAGAGAAGAACGGACGGGAACATCCAGTTTGGCTTGAACTTCGTCTTCGGTATTCTGTTCACAATTGAAGCTTTCCTTTGGGAAAGACTTTTCCTTCACTCTCTTGACTAGAGAACGAAGGTGGTCGATCACCAATCCTTATTCTCATTCCTCGAGGGGAAAAGAATTTAGGATGGAGGTCGTTGTACAGAACCTACAAATATACTACGTATATTACCCTCGCAACATGATTCTGTTAACAATTGAATTGTCCGGGGGGTAGGCGCATACCGTAGTTAACTCTACGGATTGTGACCGAGACGAATTGTATCTTAATTGAACTGCAACTCGGGGTTGCCTGCAACCTCGCAGCAGTTATCAGTTTCGATTTTAGATACTTGGTATTGTCACGACAACACCAAATCAGCTTTTGTATTTACCGAAATCTGTTTCGTTTAAATATAATTGCTCGAGCGTATTCTTTATGCTCGATGGTTCTAGCCGAACGCATTCCTTGGTGGAATGAATTACCTGGCAACTCAGGATGACGAGTCACCGAGAGCTACTGCGTATTGAACTGCCTGATAGCAGCTCAGTATCAGCTGGGTCTCCGAGATGGATGGTCTGTGACGTCTCTCTCTCCCCTGGTTTGATTGACTACCGAACCGTATCTCTGCCCAACAATCATGGACTTAGGTCTCTGATTAACGGGGATTCTCGCAATAATGAAGGACCATCTACTGCTGTGACGCCCGATTTCATCGCCTTCGACATTGCGAGAATTTTCAACAGAGATATCTCTTGGACTCTTTCATCTTTCTGTTTACCGCACGGTAACAGAAGTCTGTACTTGTCTCCCGCTGCATCGCACTGCGATAATGCGAATGATTTTTGCAGACATCTGAGTTTGTCTTCAAAATATCTCGTATTCGTAGGTGTGCAATTGTTCATTGTTCGCCCCAAATTAACAGATGTGTCAGAAGACATCGCCTACTCTCTGACCTGACAGCTCTACTTCCAAATGTTCAGCCCATGAGAAGCAGTTCTTCAGGCAGTAATTCCCTGTGTCTTCATTACTGAAAAGCGCTCCGCTTTCATTGCAACTACGACACTCACTGGACAGCAATGAAATAGTGGTTAGCGTTCTCAGTCTTTGTAGCACAGGTTCAGAATCTTGAGAATCCTTCTCTCGATTCAGCTGTGAAGACGTAGGTTGCATTTTCTGTCCACCTTCGTCTTCAATGACAGTGTTGTTTCTCCTTAGCTGAGAGTCAACTATACTATGAGATGTCTTGCCATCAGGGACCTCGGTCTCTAGAAGGCAATTGACTTTCGCCTGTTGGGCACATGCCTTAAGAGAATCATCATCTCACCGTCTGGCATCGGTGACGAACAAATGAATTTGGTTAGTCTCTTGGCATAACCCTTTTAAGGCGAAGGTCATATGACTTGCTCGGATGCTTGGACAACTTGCCTCCTACCGAACGCAGTCAGTCGGCAGCTGTCAGAGCGCCCAAGTCAGTTACGAACTTCGCTGTGGACTTAGTTCAGTTGTTCCATAACAATCTTTTCTTCGTCCTAACGGCTTGTCCCAGTACTCATACCATCGACACCCACCATTGAGTGTCGGTGTCCTATCCACTACCGAGAAGAACTTCACTGCATGGGGATAGGAGAATGCGAGACACTTCGCTGCAGACGGATAGACCAGTATGGGTACAGGACATCACCGAAGTCGAGAAGAGGGATAGGTCATGCGACCATTCCCTTCTTTTCCTCTGAGGTAACTGCATGACTTTTCCTGCGAAGTCAAGCATCCAGGGGATGGGGATCCGTGACGCTCGATTTCGTACTGAACTTCGTAGCGAAGACTCAGAACCCTTC
>NC_087223.1:14140181-14150181 GCF_015104395.2 Macrobrachium nipponense
TGATGATTGTACCTTTTTAACATGTTCTTCTTTTCTAGCACCTGTCTTATAAAAATTTTTACAGTGAAAATTCAGTTTCCATGTGCATTGTAACAGCTTCTACAGAAATCACATCAAACTCGTTTCGTTCATAAGTCCACTGGATATTCATGATTGAGATTATACTGGCACAAAATTAACATCTCTGCATATTATTCTTTAAATTCCCTCTGCTGAAGGATAGAGCGTCTTCTTTCATTGCAGAGCACGGGCTTCCATTCATCAGGCTTGATCTCCATGTTTAGCAAGGAGTTTTTTAAATGTTGACCAGTGTCAAAAAATGCATGTTGGCGTCACTTTTTATACCTTTGAAGATATTCATGGCAAGTGACGTACCAAGTAGTTTTACACTTAAAGTAGGAATAATTATGTTAAACTAAAACCGGGACAATAAGTGTGTCCCAAAAGGGTCATTGTGGGACAGGGGACAAAATGATCAAATCCGGGACATGTCCCAGAAAAATGGGGCGTCTGGCAACCCTAGGCCATAACTAATATTGAAGTATGAAATTTGAAATTGTATGTAAGTGTTAAATGATTGGGTTGTATAATAAGAGCAGTCATAGAATGGACTAAGCAATAGCCTAATATCCATATCTTCCTCTACGTTGTAGGTTTGGTGTCATGGTAGAACGTACAGGGACCAATTTGCCCAAAGGTTCTGAAGGCTTGGAGGTTGAAGAGGGCGAGCCTGATACAGTAGTAGAGTCAGAGGTGCGCGTTCCACAGAAGCTGTCAGAAGAAGAATTGAGAAAAAGACTCAGAGAGGCTTTGGCAGATGTGCAAGCAGGGATATCAATACGTCAGGCTGCTAAAAAATATTTAGTAGGCAGTAGCACTACAGCAAACTACTTACAAAGGGATCCGGATATTAGCGTATAAAAGTGTGTGTCATGGCTGTCTGCTGATGTAGAAAGGGATATAGTAGATTGGTGCCTCGAGATGGCTAGGATTGGCTATCCTCCGACCAAACAGAGTCTGCCATTGATAGTCCAGCATATTCTTAATCAAAAGCAGAAAAAAGTTTTCCAAAATAAAAATCGACCGACTCATGGATGGATGAACAGATTCCTGAAGCGACACCGTGAGTTGTCCTACCAGATACCAGAAAATCTTGGTTACTTGAGGGCTTCCATAACTCCAAATCACATCTCCACCTTTTTTAAAAACTTGGAAGACTTTTCAGAGGCTGAGGGCCTAAATGTAAATGATTTTTTAAGCCCAGATAATTCATCGTGAGTTTTCAACTGCAATGAAACTGGTGTTATCATCAGTGGACATGACAGGGCTTCCAAAGTTGTGGTTAAAAAGGGTACTCAGTCTGCTTATAAACTGACAGGAGAGAGCAAGCCCATGATGACCATCCTGTGCTGTGTATCAGCTGATGGAAGTCTCTTGAGGGCCTGTATAGTTAATAAAGGGAAAACTCTAACAGTTTATGAGAAGCACCAAGATTTAGAAGCAGATTCTTACAGTGTAGGGTGCTCTGATACGGGATGGATGACGGTAGAACTTTTTCATGACTTGTTAGGTAACATTTTTGAACAGGAACTTGTGAAAAAAATATTAAAAAGCCTGTTCTCTTCATTCTGGATGGTCATTCATGCCACATGAATTTGGCAACACAGATTCGCCCGTGATAATGAAATCCTCATGTACTACCTTCCTCCCCACTCCTCCCATATAATGCAACCACTTGGTGTCACTGTATTCCAGACGCTCAAGACAAGTTACAGAAAGGCATACAATGACATTAGGGGGGAATTGTCAGGCATGGACATGCCTAAAAAGCATTTCCCATATGAATTAATGAAGGCCATCAAAGATTGTAATATAGCCACAAATATAATAAGTGGATTCCGGACAACAGGTTGGTTTGGTCCCCTTCAACCCCAATGCCATCAATCCCTCTAGGTATGTTACAGCAGAAAAACAAGCTGCTTCTCCTGTCCAACTTCAGGAGACTTCTATGATTACATCTGCAGTAAGAGCCGCATCTCCCAAGGAAAGCTACAACCACTGTTTTTTCGGAGGGACAAAGATTAATCATAAAGCGTAGTATAGAGGCTTTGTTCCTACCGGACGAAATTGCGTTTTACAAAACCAGGAAGATTGATGTAGGTTGGGTTGATGTCCCAGGCATAGGTTATATGATTTGGAGGGAACTTCAGACCATTCAGCCACATCCTGCTTCCTTGAATCCATATGCTGGACAAACCCAACCTGAGGCAGTCGCCAATGAGATTGACCCTTTCCCACAAGCAATCCAATGAGGTTGACCCTTCCCCACAAGCAATCCCCTCTACAAGTGGGCTTCAGTACCAACCTAGTAGTAGTAGTAGTGACATATCTTCACCTGGCCCATCTGGGATTGCTTCTACAACAACACCTCCAGGAATTGTTGAATGATCATCAGACTCTGCATGGCGGAAAATATTAACCATTCCACCTGAATTTTTCAAGGAATCTCCACGGAAGGTTTATTTTAAGTTTCCCCAGCGTGACAAAAAAGAAAAACGAAAAGCTCCAACAATTCCTAAGGCAGCCAAGATTGAGGATTACATCAGGTAACTAGAGATTAAAGAAAGCAAAAAAAGGCTTTCTGAAGAGAAAAAGGACCAGCGTAAGAAGGAAAGGGAGGTAATAATGCTGGAAAAAGAAACTGGAAGCAAAGGAAAAGGAAAAGGTAAAGGCAAGAGCACTGCCAAATAGCAAAGGCTAGATGAAGAGAATAATAGTGAGAGTGATTTGAGTGGTTTGGAGGAAATGGAAGCAAGTGATGATAGTGAGAGTGAACTGAATCAATGTGGAACCTGCAGAGGGAAGGATGGGGCAAATTCTCTTTGGGTGGGATGCCAGACTTGTGAAAGGTGGTTGCACAAAAGATGCGTTGGCATCTCACTCAAGTTGACAAAACATGAAATTGAAAAACTTTAATTTATTTGTAGTTATTGCTAGAAATCATAGCTTGTTGAAAAGTTTGCCAATGATATAAAAAAAAAACTATACTTTTTTGAAGACATGTTGTGATATTTACATTTGCAACAAAAGTACAAATTACTAATTCAGGAGTTTTGCGGATTTAAAAACTTAAGAACTGTGGTTTATAGTAAAGTTGGTTTAATGTCTTAATTAATGGTGATATATTTTGTGAATATCTTATTAAGCATTTCAAATATTATTATTTAGTAGTCTATAATTTATATTTTCTGTGATAGTCTATAATTTATATTTTCTGTGATAGATGTAGTAAATTATCATTGTAATATTAAGTAATTACTGATGATGATAAATTTCCATGATTGCTTTTGTAATTTATTGTATAATAAACTAATTTTTATATTAATTTTCTATGGTATATTTCCTTACTTAACTAATTTCTTATAGAATTTTTAATGTATAGTTTGAAAATCATCATGCTAATATAAAAAAAATCTTAGGATATAAATTTTCTATAAAAGATTTCACGATTTTTCATTGTGACATGTTTGAATTTCTTAAATGTATAATATATAGGTATTTTTCTTAATTTTGTTTGTTATTGTGAAAAAAAAACTGCTTCTTTACAACGCAGGATTCACGATTAACTTGCAATTCACAAAATATGGCACTTATTTTCGTTTTGAATCTTATCCCCTAGCCTCTATTCTTTAAGCAATGGCACATAACATTAGAATTTCTCTCTCGAGCTGTGGTTTATTGGCCTACATGTGATCTATTTCCTATCGCTATAAAGGCAGTCAGATTTTATATATCCCTAACTAGAATACCTAGTTCTACACAAATAACTAGAAAATAAAATAAAATTCACCTTATTCCTGTTGTGGAGAATTTGGAAACCTTGCTTTAGCTTGCTCATAAGAATATTAAGGAATTCAGGTTCGTTTCTTGCATGATATCAGCCTAACGATCGCTGCTACGAAATCCTGTTATTAGGTCGCCACTACTATTATTTCACCTCGTTCACTCCTAGGAAAGGTAATTAACAATGACAAATTTGGCCTTGAATGGAGGATGAGGGATCTGAACAAAAGAAAAAAACTACTCAGGCATAAGGCCGATGTTACTGAGGAAGGAGGAATTTACATAAAAGCTTGACTCTAGTTTTAAATGCACTGTATTTATATGAATTTACAGAGGTCCAGGAGACTAAAAAAAGGGGGGTCGCTTTGTTGATCCACCAGAACACGTGGCTGGAGCAATCCAGTCACGGTGTTCAGAAATTTTGAGCGAACGGATTGAAAATGCAAGCATGTTCCAAGGGTTTCCAACTAATACCACAATCAGGCACGGTGTTTGTCTGCAAATAGAGGACACTGGCATAAGGCGGGGGGGGGGGAGGCCACACAAGGGTGAACGTTACACACTACTTTCTTTCAATCAAAAAGGCCACTCATGGGGGGGAATGAAATGACTGGGAAATTTATACAAAGAGAACAGTTTCGTTGCTTGAATTTACTAGGGGGATGCTACTATTATGAAAAGGGAGTAATAACAGAATTGAGCCCAGATGGGGGAATGAGAAACTACACAAGTCGCCTTGGAAAAAGAAAATGAAATACAAAGGTAAAAACAATTCCCTGGCTGAACTGGAATTTCCTCTCACAGTACCTGATCCTGAGGCTTGTAGTCTTCTCCTTGATGTCTCCATGCACTATGAACTTTAAAAATATACTTGGGACTTCCCAGAGAGCATGAGGAAACAGACAAAGGGGGGAGAGAAGGCGGGGTCTGGCGGGTGCAGGAGGAGGTCTGGCCTGTCTTAGGTCTCGTGTTCTTCTGAGAGAGAGCCGCTAGCTCCCAATCCTTTTGAGTCCTCGGCCCTGTAGGGGGTAATTCCAACAACCAATGGGAGAAGAGCTAGCTTTTTCAAGAGAATGGCTAGAATAGATGCTTCCAGTTGAAAGGGGCAACTTGCATATAGACAAGATGCATGAAACTTGGTAAAAGACTTTATTTTCGTTGGTTCTGGCTTAAAATCTTGAACAATATATATATATATATATATATATATATATATATATATATATATATATATATATATAAACCTTGCAATTCCACAATGAAGCATATAAGAGATCCTCAATCCTCACATGAAAATGGAAGGAGGTACCAAGACTTTCAACTTTTATTCCAAAGTCATCTTCAGGGTACTGAACAATTTTAAGACAACAACTTGCACAAGAAAGCAACATAAGGCCACAAATAACAATGAAACAAGTCAACAACATACTGAAGTATGCAAATATACATTGTTCAAAACAAAAGACATACTTAGCGGAAATATGCAGTTACTACAAATCACAGTATAAAAACTATCTGTTTGTAAAATATCTAACAACTCGTTCAACTTTTAATTCATCAAGAATAAAGCTTTTCAACAATTAGTTTGTCTTAAAAAGACCATCGCTCATATTCATGTTAGTAAAAGAACTAATGAGGCAGCCTTCAACTAACAATCTGTCATGCATTGATGAACTTCTAAAAACGACTCTAGCTGAATTCCAGTCTATAGGGTGTTCAAAGTCTCTCACGTGACAAAAAATGGCACTTGCACTGTTTGCAACCAGTACATTATATTTATGCTGTTGTTACAACCTCCCAGGTTGCAATACAGATTCTATTAGGTCTATATATTCACTAGGATTGCAGTCGGTAAATGTATCTCAGCATTAAGGAAAACAGAAACTCAAGAAAACTTAACAATATTTGTTACAAACTAGGAAATTACTTATATCAACCGTGTGAGGTTAAATATACTTAATTACACAGATAAATAATTAAGAGAACAAATACCTGGTTCTTGGAAACTCACAAGACACCCTAAAGCTAATACACTAAACCCTAATCAAGAGAAAATTCGAAGAGAGACAACATACTTAATATACGAGGAGTTAGATCCAAAATAAGGCTAGCCAAAATCACCAATAACCTACTAATAATAAGGTAGAGGGAAGAATTGAGATGAAAACAAGGAAAACCATAATATTCCTACCTACAAGACAAAGCTATGTAATGTGGAACTCAGTCCACTAAATACCAACTCACTTTATCAAATAGGATAATATATATATATATATATATATATATATATATATATATATATATATATAATCTAAAGAGGTGAAAAGAGGGGGATGGTTAATAATATGTTTAAAGTGTTGTTTTATATAATAATAAAGTCACATAGCTCTACTCGCCTAGAGACAAGGGGTGGTACGCTGCAAAGTTCACATGGGAGAGAAAGGTATTTGCTGAACAAGCAACTTGTCTCAGAGGTCGTTCCCCGTTTGCGAGGCATGTGCATTCGTTTGTACGCGTATTACAGGCCTACTGGTTCAGGGTACTTGTGGAAGACGCATTCTTTGTGCAAAAGAGAGAACAAGTGGTTGCTCCAAGTGTCGGGAGAAAACGATCGAAAAGGTAAGACACGTTCTATAAAAACTTAGAAAAACTGTTACCTTTTGGAAAAGAGAGAGAAGTGTGGAAATATTCTCTTTACGTAAATACTTTGAAAAGAGTGACGTGGGGTGTCTATATAACTATTATCTTTATTACAGATGGGTCCGATTCCATGGTTGATTAGGAACGGGATTCTCTAACTGACGAATACTAGACAATGTGACTTTTTGGGGTTTGAGAGTGTAACCTTAGTCAGGAGGGTAGAATGTTATCTTATTGGTTTCTTTATTTATAGGTAAATTTGGGTGTTTAGCATTATGACTTGTTAATCATTTTGTTCTTTGTTATAACCAATTGCTTTGGGAAATAAATGATATTTTTTATATTTACGCAGTCTTAATAAGCCTCGTGACATCTTGCAGACAGGGCACCGTTGGCAACAGGTAAGAGTTCCCAGTTTGTGTAGTTTAGGGAATAAGGGGGGGGCTTACATATATATATATATATATATATATATATATATATATATATATATTATATATATATATATATATATATATATAATCAAGATTGACAAAAGTATATAATTTCACCTCAAGTGAAGTACCAGAAGAGGGGTTGACTCCTGGGCCGTGATCAATCCAAACTGCTATCAAAAGGGCCAGTACTGTACACCAAGTACTAAAGGGCAACACATTGTCTCAAGGGAAAAAGAATGATAATTTGTCTTACCTGGCGGCAGCCTCCCTACCTGTCACCTAACTAGCCAAGTTGCTCTCACTCCTGTATATAGCAGCTGAACGAGGATGACACGGCAAGTAAATCCAAAATCCAGTGCCGGGATACAGCGAGGGCACTGGTTTTCCCGTCAAAAATCCTCCAACGGGAAAAAGGGGCAGAATCAGCGGTTGCAGATGACAGCCTCTGCAAAACTCCCCACAGCAGCGTGAAGATCACAGGTGACAACAACACCTGCACGGAAAAAGCTGTGATCCAAAGACACACATGCACAAGAGACGTATATCTGCGTCTGCCAGAATCCGAGAAGGAAATATCCGAGCGAGTGGTCCAAAAGGTACAGGTTCTAAGTCGTCCTCCAAGCAAATCAAAATATATGCTGCGACGGTAAACAATCCTGGTGAGCGCTTGTCAAGGACCGAACTGCCATTGACCGGTTCACCGCGTCCACACATCACCTTTCCAGTGTTGATAAACACTCAAAGCAAAAGAAGAAAACAATCGTTAAAACGATAGTTCACTAATACACTAAGGAGGAGGAGGAGGCACAAAACAATGAGAAACGATCGTAAAGCCACTTAACTTACGATACTACAAGAGTAAACATACTGTCACGAACCCCGAGAGGTCCGCTTCAAGTTCGATATTATGATAAACAAAAAGATTTGACACCAACAGTTGAAACTGGGGATACGAATATAGAAAGATACACAAACAGAACAAAGATTTATTTACAAGCTTACTAACAAAGATAAATGCAGAATGGTTTCTCCTATTTACATAACAAAAGTAAAATCTTACAATGTGTGAACTGGGGAAACAGTGAGGTAATGAAAATACTTGCTGACCAGTTTTTCAGTGGTCGACAATCAATCCTCGAATCGACGGCTTCACAAAGGAGAACTATAACTTCAGACGTCGTCTTGACTCCGTACTGCAGAAAGCAATGTCTATTCCTGATACTCGAAGGGCAGGTTACTCCTCGAAACCACCTTGTAGGACGTTTCTTCTCTGAAGGCTAGCTGAAGGGGGCGGAGCATAACAGCAAATGTCACAGACTCCCAAGTAGACCGGAACGTTTTAGAAGGATCTCGACGAAATATTGCCTCGTATTTCGCTGCATTTTCTGACGATGTAACAGCGCGTGTTGCGGGCCTGGTGATTCTAGAACCATCATGAGAACAGGCGCCTCCAACACATGCACAAATGCCTCCTTGCTGCAGAACTTCTCGAAGAAGATGCGTTTTCCTTTCCTTTAACTTATAATTCTTTGCTATAAAGCGATTACCATGACACATACTCGGCAGAAAGTTAACTTAAAAAGTAAACAAGGTTGATTTAACCCAGCATAAGAAATAATAATTTTACGTTAACCTAATAGTTGTGTGACTTAGTTCCCTACCAGATTGTCCAATATAAGGCAAATTACAAACAGAGCAGTTAATTTTGTACACCCTTCCTATTGGCATGACTGGTTTATTACGAAACAATGCATTCTTGACCGATGAATTATTGCTAAAAACAACATTTGTTTTTAGACATTTCAGGCTACATACAATTGATATAAATTCACAGTGGTATGGTAAAACTAAAATATTTTCAATTTCAAAATTACTTGAGCTTTCGTGACAATAAAATTATTTTTTGGCACTTTGGAGGCAACTATCAATAAAACATCTTAGGTAACATAATTCTCTCGCAATTCATAGATGTTCTGAATTTCCTCTTCTAAGAACTCAGGATCACAAATTCTATATGCTCACAAAAACATCCCTGAGAAGACTGTTCGTTTTATCTTGGGGTGATGGCTGGAAAAATTATGAATGAAAGCATTCACTGCTGTTGGTTTGCGGTGTACTTTGAATTTAAAACCGTTGTCGGTTCTCATAACGATTGTGTTCTATTGACACATCAAAATAACATAGATGGGAAATTGGAACGTCTATTTCGGGTTACCACCAGATAAATTGGATTGGTAGTTCAGTAATTGCAAGATCAAAAGGTGTCTTTTCACAAAATCTTTTAGAATCTGCCATAATACAACTTACTTCCCATTGTGATTTTAATATTAGTCGTGGCCTGTTTCATTTAGACCCTTGTATTTTAAGAATAACCTCAAAGATATAATTACAGACTTAAATACAAATTAGATGCCTTAGATATATTTTCTTTGTATATGTATGTTTAATATGTTTTGTGAATAAGTTTTTGTTTACCAAAGATCTGAATGTGGTCAGCTGTCGCCCTGTATAATCCTTTAATTGTCTTGTCCCTGTGTGTGAGCAGTTGGACTTAATCTTTTTGTTCTTAAATTATACCCATGTTTATGCTTGTTTGGAAAGGTTACTCATTCTCCAGGTGTGTCGGATTCTAGGTACTAATCTCCTTATAATCCCTATCTGTCACTTATACGACCTTTCCTTTACCCTCAATTTCTCATGTAAGTCAGTTTGTCTGCTAAGTAAAGGACGTTGAGTCAAAAGATCTTGCAAAAACTCCAATGTTTATCTTTCCTTTGTGGCTTATACCTTTATTTATGGATTTATCACGTTCCAAACTTTCGTGATTCAGTTATACATACATACACACACACACACACACACATATATATATATATTTATATGTGTATATATATATATATATAATATATATATATATATATATATATATATATAGAAATATATATATATATAGATATATATATATATATATATATATATATATATATATATATATATATATATATATATATATATCGAACTACAAATGTCCTTTAATATCTAATTCGCTCTACCTCGGAATTAATATATTTTCATATATG
>NC_087223.1:14155181-14190181 GCF_015104395.2 Macrobrachium nipponense
AGCTTCAGTTAATTTATTGGACTATATTAGTCCATGTTTCCCCAGTCTCCTCTGTAGCCTTCGATAGAAACGGTGTCCAAGCACATAAGTTTTGTTATGAGTGCCACAAAAGTGTTTCTCCCCGGGTGATCGGGTGTTAGTGGAACCATTCTTAGTCATGAAAGGGGTTGCCATGGGAAACAGACTTTTGTTGGGCCATCCTGCATATAGAAGAAACAGGATATCAGTCCATACAGGTGATGGGGATATAACAATTGG
Organism: Macrobrachium nipponense; assembly: GCF_015104395.2. NCBI lineage: Eukaryota > Metazoa > Arthropoda > Malacostraca > Decapoda > Palaemonidae > Macrobrachium > Macrobrachium nipponense. The sequence goes on from NC_087223.1 coordinate 14,155,440, forward strand.
GATACCTGGTGTTTTTTATTCCATATGTGGTTATACATGAAACTGAGGTAGATAATGATAAAGGTGATACTGAGGTTAACATGGGGCATACTAATAATGACATAGGTGATATTGAGGTTTACATGGGGTTACTATTAATGATAAAGGGGATACTAAGGTTAACAGTGGTGATACTGATACGTACTAATATGGGGGTTATTGAGGGCCATATGGAGGGTAATATTTATACAAATATGGGGCATATTCAAGAGGATGTATAATGGCCAAGAGAAAAGTATATATAAAGGGTTTCTGTTAGAGGATGTTACTTTAAATCCAGGTATGATGACTATGGTGAAAGTTAGGGTGAAAGAGGCAAATTTCCCTAACAGATGTGTATAATTGAGGGTATCAAAAAGCTAATGATGGGGTAATTTATGTTAAACACGGTTCAAAGGTACCATGGAGTTTTATGGGCTTTTTGAGGTTTTGGGTAATGTTGGTGATATGTTTTATAGCCCGTTGGTGACTGTGTTACTATTTTGAGGTAGTGGTATTTGTGAATTCTGCTAACTTGGAATTGTGGTGATTTATAATTTTGGTGACTGGTGGTTAGGTTATATGGTTTTATGAGGTTATATTCTTTGGAGGTGTAAGAGTTTTTTGGTGAAGATACAGCATACATAGAACAGAGGCGTCGTAAACTATGCGCAACTGGCAACATGGTTGCAAGGAGGTTTGCCTTCTGTCGCCGAGACTTGAAACTGGTGCTCTTCCACTCATATGGCTTGTGAGTGTTCCACGAGACGTATCACTGTTGTTCATAATGACATTTTGAAACGCCTCACAAACACTCCTTGCTACCACTCTGCCACACAGATGTTCACAGAAAACCACCTGGACAATTTAAAACTCAATGTAAGGCGAACAATGTCCAGTCTGATCACCCGACTGCGAAACAAACAGCAATTCGCTTATACAAAGCATCCTAAGTAGTGAGGCAAGAAGATCTAAATTGTGGGGAAGATGGGAAAATGAGGCGTTTGTTCCATAAATGACTTAATCTCTGTTTTTATGCATGACACTTACCTGGCTGGTATATATATATTAGGGCTTGTGCCTTGTATGATAAGGCGCCCTATGAGGTAATGTTAGACTAGCGATAATCTTACGCTAAGTCGGTTGGTATTGCACTTCCATCTTCAATGGAGTGTCTGGGGGTTTGTAGATCACTTACGAAGTCGGTATTATCTTGTTGGTTATTACGACGATGTGTTAAACTCATGGTGAGGAGGTTCTTGTAGAAAACACGAAATATAAAAATATATGCATTCTTCTGAAGTTTTACATGCTGAAGATCAGATATGATTGTACAAGTCTTCTAATAACGATAGTCTCTTCGGGGGCGTGGGTTCGATCCCACCGCTGCCACCAATATTAGGGCTTGTGCCTTGTATGATAAGGCGCCCTATGAGGTAATGTTAGACTAGCGATAATCTTACGCTAAGTCGGTTGGTATTGCACTTCCATCTTCAATGGAGTGTCTGGGGGTTTGTAGATCACTTACGAAGTCGGTATTATCTTGTTGGTTATTACGACGATGTGTTAAACTCATGGTGAGGAGGTTCTTGTAGAAAACACGAAATATAAAAATATATGTATTCTTCTGAAGTTTTACATGCTGAAGATCAGATATGATTGTACAAGTCTTCTAATAACGATAGCTTGATCGCTTCTGCCAATGATGATGGCTAATCCTATTCCTCTACATGATAAAGCTTAGGTAAAGAGGTACAGGTCTTCTAATGACGATAGCTAACTCTGTTCTGCCTGTCTACCATCTCTGTTACAAGTTATGAAGGAACAGACAGTAGTTCGAACATATGAACATACATACGAATGACATAGTTTCATACGAACACACAATCGAAATGAGACACGCTACAGATCACGTAGGCCGTTTGAATTATAGGTCGGGGTAGTTGTCTCAAGCAGGGAGCTTGGACTAATGTTTATAAACAATTGAATGACTACAGGTGACGACATGTTATCTTAGCCTACTTTTATTGTATACGTCATCTTTAGCGTCTCTAGTCTGATCACATTCCTGCAAGCAATCTGGTTGACCTCTTTAGTTTTAGACTTTTATATATATGGACTAACATTCCATATTTTTATTATGTAAACACTTACATATAGCTATATTCTCTGTCGCACTGGCAGAAATTTTCAAAACTCGCGGCAACCGCTAGTTTACCGGTAGTTCAGGTGATCGCCACCGTTCCCGTGGCGCTGGTGCTTGAACTATTTCCCATTTTTCATCAGATTTTCTCTGCCAGCCGAACCTTCAACATCGTTGTGGGTTCCCTGCTAGATTTTCGATCTCGTTTACCGACTTTTTGCTGCTTTTGCTGCTTTTGGACGCTCACTAACGATGGATATTTAATTATCTATGGTTACGTTTTGCTTATTGATTTTATCGTGATTCCTTTTTTATTATAATTTGTAACCCTTCCGACTTCTTACGGAGTGTATTATATTGACTCCACTTGTATCCATATTTATCACAACTTAATTTCAGTTAGCATAGAGAAATACAGAATCATGATTAATCTTCTCTTTGACTCTTATGTTGCCTGGCAATCTTACAAATAGCTCCGTTTTCCACTTCTTTGTCTAGTAATTTACTACCAGTAATATCGAATTTTCTTTGGGATTTGTATTGATATCTGTTTATTTGTTATAATTTCTAAATAAACTTTGGGTTTTTCAAGAAAATGTGACATTTTCCCATGAATGTTTTACTTGAATTGTAATAGGCTAATGTTGCAAGTAAATATTTCACATATATATCTTGATACTTCTAAATGTCTATGAGGTTCAGAAAAATTAATTCATTTTGTTGTTATAGAAATTCTATTTGCTTATTTTGTTTTTTAATACTCGACCCACATGAGAAGAATGTCTGAAAAAAAAAAAAAAAAACAGTACCAAAATTGAACAATATATTAGTTTCATGTTGGAAATCTGCATAATTGTAATTATGTTAAATTAAATATTCCTTATTCAAACTATATGAAAAAGGTTTCCATACAAATTCTATATATATTATTAGCCCTGTATAAGATTCATATAGGATTATTTCATAGATAACATTTTCACTTCTAGACTTCCTGACTTTAAAATCTCTTTTATTTTATTTTATTTATTTTATTATTATTTTATTTATTTATTTATTTATTTAATTTCTTTTTTTCATTGACTACGAATATAAATCCCGGGACGACAATAGTCAGTAGATTTTGGATATGTGTTTGAACTTTTAGCTTATTTGTCATTACTAAAGCGTTAAGTTAGAGTTCAAATCTTTACGCATATATATTTGGATATTTAATTATCTATGGTTACGTTTTGCTTATTGATTTTATCGTGATTCCTTTTTTATTATAATTTGTAACCCTTCCGACTTCTTACGGAGTGTATTATATTGACTCCACTTGTATCCATATTTATTTTATTTATTTATTTTTTTTATATTTATTTATTTATATATTTTTTTATATATATTTGATAAATTAATGGTTGGCTTGAATATGTGGAAAAGTGTTCTAGCGGCGTACCGTATAAGGCTACTTGCGGCATCAATTCTATAGATACAAGATATAAATGATAAAGGTATTTAAAACCGCGAGAACCGCTATAATCCAGTTCGGATCCAATATCACGAGTTGTAACTCGTAAGACATTGACACTTCCTATTTAATTATCCGTTATTCTACCAAACCGATTGACTCTGGGTGATAAAATATATTATTGGTTTTCTTAATGGAAAGGAATTCACACAACGTGTTAAGGAGATTATTATTGATTTACACCACCCGAGTCACAGATTATTATGTGTTGAATTCCATATTTACTGATTTAGCACTCATAAATATTCGTAACGCACTCAATTGCGGTGTTTGTTTTTAGTGCTATTAATTCTATATAACGTGTCAAGGAACTATTAACACTAAGAAGTGTTTATTCCCCTCTGTCAGACTCGTAATTCTGTTAAATAATTCTACGTATATTCTTTCAAGGATTGATTTGGCACAGGATAGGCCCTTAACTGACAGTGTCTTAGTGTGTCCCTTGTTTTCATGACACGTGTTACAATTAGTTATGTGCTTTTTATATCTGTAAGCATTGTAGGCCAGTAAAACAGTGATTTGGCTTTCTGTGACATAGTAGGGAACCTGGATGACGGAATGCAACCAGTTTATGACGATTGGTATGAAAGAGATTATTACTACTACCTGGTCGTTAGTCATCTGCTGTGTTCTTCGGGTTTTCCTCGTCACGGACCTACATTTATAATATTACTTTTGATTACATTATTCTGATACACATACTTTAAATATACTTTTGCTTTAGGGTTTCTGCTCGAAGGGTTTATTGTTTTTGCTTAGCCGCTGACCCTGTTTCCGTTTCGAAGTGTTTATTGTTTGGTGTTTATTGTTTTGCTTATCGCTGTTGACACTTGCTTTGTTCAGTTTGTAACAGTTTTCTGCGCTCCGACCCAGATATTCAATGCTCGCGATCTCTTGGGTTAAGGAATTTTCTTGTTTAGATACGGTTTTAACAATAGGCACGGATGTTTCTATATCTTTTAGTCTAATTAATGGTTCTTTGCAGTATGATGCGGGATTGCGGGATAATGCGTCAGCTATGATAATTGCTTTCCCAGGTAGATATCTTATCTTGGCTCCAAAGACCTGAATGATCATTTGTCACCGAGTTCCTTTTGGACTGTGATTAAAGCCTTTGAAAAACTCGGTAAAGGACTCATGTTCAGTAAGGACTTTATCAGGATAGCCATAGATTATGAACTTAAAATGTACTAGTGTTAAAGATACCTAGCCCTTCCTTGCCTATTACTGCATATTTACTTTCAGAGGGCTTAGTTTACATGAATAAAAAGCTATAGGAAAGAACTGTTTATCATATTGCTGAAGTAGTATCCCTCTTACCCTTGGTCTGAGGCGTCCTGTTTGCAATAAAAAAAATTCCTTATTTAAATCAGGGATTTTTTTAAGTTAGGTAAGCTGCATTATTCCGCTTTTAAGATATCGAACGCTGTTGATGCTTTTTAGACCATAATCAATCTACGCTCTTCTTTGTAAGATCTGTTAAAGGAGCTGTCCATGATTGAAGAGTTACATATTTGCATACGATTGTAATACCCACTACAGCGCCAAAGTGCTGTATCCCCCTTTTACGTTAATAGGTACCGGAAAGTTATGAATAGCCGACACCTTACCATGGACTACTTAAAGACCTTGACAAGACACATAAAACTAGATAAACATGGGTTGCGGTTTTAAAAACTCACATTTAGATATTTTACTCTGAGACTAGCTCTAGTTTATGTGAATGTACTTCTAAGGTATTAGAAAAGATTACAAGATCATCCATATAGGCATGTAGGTTATCCCCTTAAAGTCTCCAAACACTATATTGTAATTGGGGCGCAACGTAAGCCGGAGGAATACGTAAAAATTGATAATGTCCCCTGAGTGTGTTGAAAACGGTGTATGAGGTACAATCACTTAGGTAATGGTATCTGGTAAAAGCATTTAAGTAAGTCCAAACTGGTGAAAAAAATTTATTCTAACCTAACAGAGATAAGATGTCGTCGGTACATCGCACTGGAAACTATCGGAAGTCGTTTCCTTGTTTAAGCGACAGAATCTACGCAGATACGCCAAGTCCGATCCTTTATGGCATGACATTTGAGGGAAAATTATATGGGCTATTTGATTTCCTAATGGCTCCTATTACTAACATATTTCAACTTCGTCATTTATCTCTATTTTGAAATTGCAGTGAGAGTCTATACGAAGGTACGTATATAGCTTTATGTTTGTCCTTAGACCGTATTTTGTGTTAAATTACATCCGTTTTTTCCCAGAGATCACTCGCTAGTGGAGAAACTTCCTGTATTCAGGTAAAAGATAAAAAAAAAATTCTGCTGAATCACCTCTGCTTGAATGACTTTACTGATATTACTTTAGATAGATTATCAGAGAGATTCATCCACGACTGGTTGGGCGGGATTAAAAATTAGCAACAATAAAAGAAATGCGATATTTATATGTATAGGTTTTTGTGGATTACTATATTAACTTGTTTGCAGCGAGTCAACCATGTCTAGGGCTTTGTTCGCGGAAATCGTTATATTTCAGTGTCGGGAAGGATTAAAATTTCATTTGCCAGCAAAGTCTTTTTACACGCACTAAGACATTCGAGGGTGCATGCTTCTCGAGATTTTGCGTGCAAACTACGACTGCGGTTGTGGGAGAATTCTGTTGGGTCATTTGAACAATGTTACGATTTATGAGACAAATGTATTGTTCCTTTATATAAGTTATTATTTGATTAATTGTCTCTTTTTTGTTCAAACTGATTTTGATATGTTTGAAGGTTTATAGGATTTTCCTTTGATAAACACGCCTTATTTTGCAGGATGTAAGATAATATTTTGTGTATCCCTAGATGGATATCTTACAATTACACTAGATACAGATCAATGTTTTTTATAACTATAGAGGTATCTGTAAGCGCTCGCTTATCCGGACTTCTCATTAGGGAAGTTCGAACAACAGACGGTGAGTCCGTAAATACAGGATATTACGTGTACTAAAGAAATAAAACAAGATACTCTAATTTTTACTGCGCGTACAGTCGGGCTTTATCCACCACTACTTATAATAACTTATGTATTAAAAAAAAACTAAAACCTGCTCTGATTACTTTATACGGTCGTGTGTTTCATAGGAAAAATCCTTTTTAATTCAAAAAGATATTGGCATGTATAACCAACATCGCTTTCCCCACTCTGCTAGAGTCGCTTATTGTGTGAATTTGCTATGCTTTGAACACTTCGGCAGTTTTTGACCTGACCTTGACCGCTTGACTAGGTGACACAGTCACCGAGCTTGCTTGTTTGATTCTGAACGGGCTACTGTTTCTATTTCTTTTTGTAATAATTAGGATCCTTCTCTTTATTACCATCGGCAACGTATTGTGTGTTTTTAGCATTATGTTGCTGGTTACGTATAAAGCAATGAATGACGAACTATTAGGAACTGAGCGATTACTAATAAGACAAGTTATCACTACTGCATTCAATATTAACTGTTTGTACTTCATTCTTTGCTAAATTTGAAATAGTGAGGGATCCTGGTCAGAGCATTTAGCCTGATGAAAGTTTTTTATAGGCATGTTATTTCTTGGCAACTCCAGCCGTATTTTTAAAGTTAAGTGGAGTCATTGAGGTTCGATTTTTTATATAACTCAAAAAACTCAAGGCTAAAACTGCGATCGGGACTTGCAAAGGAGCATTTATTGTCATGACCCGAAATAGTGTTACCTCTAATTTATCTAGATTTGTACGGGTGTTCCATTTGTTTTGTGTGTTTTCTAATCACTACGGTGCCTAACGACCCTATCCATGCATCTGTTTAAATACAGACGTCCACTGCGTAAACGCATATTCACTGTTTAATATGATTTGTTACGTAAGGGATTAATAATAACACCCAAAATGATAAAATTACATAGTAATTGATTAGATATTTCAGTAGAACTTCTGGAAACAGACACTCACAGATAAAAACTCGCAGTAGCGAAATCTCAATGATGTAGATAATTTCTGTAAAAAAGTAAGATTAAGAATGTCTCGTAACTTCAGCCACAGGAATAACGAAATTCGACCTGCAAAGGAAACAAACTCAAAGTTACTCCAAATGAATAAAAAATTGTGGCTTAGCTTGCTTTTGTGGAAGTCACGGTGTTCCGATAACGACACCACGCCTTGGTCCTCCTTCTCTATTTAGCGGATGACTGGTTTGGCTTCAGTTTCCCCGTGCGCGTTGTTTCGATGATTCGAGCCTTGAAAGATCCGATGCTGCAGACGCGTTCGGTTTGTTTCTTGAAGTGCCGGAAACGCTCACTAACGATGTTTTCTTGAATGATTCTAATGAGAGACGAAGCTTGCGTTGCCGTAGGGAAAAAGACACGTCGGTTTTTGTTTCTTGAAGTTATTCACTAAACGATGATACTAAGTTGGTTGAAGAATCTGTTGCTTTCGTCGTCGTTGAAGAGTTCTTTATTGTTTTCTGAAGTCGCTCACTAACGATGATACTAGGTTGCTTGAAGAATCTGCTGCTTCCGTCGTCGTTGACTTCTTATGATACATGATTTATTATTCTGGTTTTTCTTCGTAGGACGTTGTAGTTCTTCTGGTACGCTGGCCACCAATATTAGGGCTTGTGGCCTTGTATGATAAGGCGCCTATGATGGTAATGTTAGACTAGCGATAATCTTACGCTAAGTCGGTTGGTATTGCACTTCCATCTTCAATGGAGTGTCTGGGGGTTTGTAGATCACTTACGAAGTCGGTATTATCTTGTTGGTTATTACGACGATGTGTTAAACTCATGGTGAGGAGGTTCTTGTAGAAAACACGAAATATAAAAATATATGTATTCTTCTGAAGTTTTACATGCTGAAGATCAGATATGATTGTACAAGTCTTCTAATAACGATAGCTTGATCGCTTCTGCCAATGATGATGGCTAATCCTATTCTTCTACATGATAAAGCTTAGGTAAAGAGGTACAGGTCTTCTAATGACGATAGCTAACTCTGTTCTGCCTGTCTACCATCTCTGTTACAAGTTATGAAGGAACAGACAGTAGTTCGAACATATGAACATACATACGAATGACATAGTTTCATACGAACACACAATCGAAATGAGGAACACAGATACAGATCACGTAGGCCGTTTGAATTAATAGTCGGGTAGTTGTCTCAAGCAGGGAGCTTGGGACTAATGTTTTATAAACAATTGAATGACTACAGGTGACGACATGTTATCTTAGCCTACTTTTATTGTATACGTCATCTTTAGCGTCTCTAGTCTGATCACATTCCTGCAAGCAATCTGGTTGACCTCTTTAGTTTTAGACTTTTATATATATGGACTAACATTCCATATTTTTATTATGTAAACACTTACATATATAGCTATATTCTCTGTCGCACTGGCAGAAATTTTCAAAACTCGCGGCAACCGCTAGTTTACCGGTAGTTCAGGTGATCGCCACCCCGTTCCCGTGGCGCTGGTGCTTGGAACTATTCCCATTTTCATCAGATTTTCTCTGCCAGCCGAACCTTCAACATCGTTGTGGGTTCCCTGCTAGATTTTCGATCTCGTTTACCGACTTTTTGCTGCTTTTGGACTGCTGCATTGGTATCGTATTGGAACGTTGGCTTGGCAATTGCTTTTGGATTTTCTTAGAACTATGTCTGATTCCGGTATTGTGTTTAGAGTGTGTGAAAGAAGAGCGTAAAGTTAGGCTACCGAAATCTTCGGTAGACCCTCACAATGTGTGTAAGAAGTGTAGAGAATTTGTGTGTACTTGGGAGAATAAGTGCAATGAGTGTGAGAATTTGACTGAAAAAGAGTGGAAAACTCTCACTAAGTATGTTGAACGATTGGAGAAAGATCGTATTAGGAGATCAGTGTTTCGGAGTGAAAGATCTGGTTCTTCTAGCAAAGCTGTGAATGAATCTGTTACTGTTCCTTCTCCAGCTCCTTCTCCAAGTAGAACCTGTAGCACCTTCTCCCCAGGTTTCTCCTGCACCCGCTGCTTTATCTGAGGAGACAAAGGACTCCCAATATGTGGAAGTGTTTACTGCCCTTGCTTTGATGGGCAATCAGATTCAGCGATTAACTGATCAAGTGGTGTAATAATGTTGTTAGTGACAGTGTTGTGGAGGGGGTGGCCGACCGTCTCTCTCGTGCTCCTAGACTTAGACCGCTTCCAAGCTCCCAGACCCAAGGGAGAAGGAAAGTCGACAGTCGAAGGGAGGCGAGAGGGGTTTTCACACGGTCAGTCGTCCCTTCAGGCAGTCCTGTTGTTACGTCCCAGGCTGCAGCAGTACGCCTAAGAAAAGGCGTTACTCGGAAGTTTGTCGTCCTCCGATAGCTCTTCGTCATGTAGGAAATGGCGCTATTCGGAGGAATCGCGTCCCCTCAAGAGGACATGGAGACCACCCCTGTCTCAGGATGCACGTCGCTCTGCTCAGGAAGGATGGAGTAGTCCCGAACCTTTTTCGTCTAGTTCGGATGAGGACGCAATCCCCGTCAAGAGGAAGAGAAGAAATCTTTCGAGAGAGGACGCAGGACGATCGTTTGGTGGCTTTTCTATAGTTAGAGATTCTCCCCCTTCGTCGTGTGTTCGTTCCCCTTTCTCCTCTCCGTCTCGTAGACCTCAGGACCGCTCGCCTCCTCTTCGTTCTCCTCTGCCTCGTTCGATCCTTCAGGAAGCGGATCCTACTAAGAACTTTTTGAAGGATATGCAGGCTAAATTGGCTGATCTTGTCAAGTCTTGTGAAACACGCAATCAGTCTTCCTCCAGACGTAAAGACGAGTTTCTTCCCGTCAAGTCCTCCAAGAGGACGCAGGACAAGAATTTGCCGCCTCCCTCTCACCCTTCGAAGTCTCGGGAAACAGGACGCAGTTTTCTGTCGAAGTCAGACGGCCGCTCAACAGCACAGGACGCAGGACGCAAGAGGAAATGAGAAGAACGTCGGATGGACGCAACTCGCTCTTTGGACGCAAGATGCAGACAGCAGGACTTCGACCTTGCCTCCTCTCGACCAGACCAGGACGTATTTCGTCAGGACGCAATCCCTCAGACTCATTCCAGCAAGCAAATCTTGGAATTGGCTCAGGATTTGAGAGATTTTCAGAGCGTGGAGGATGATTTGGCGGACTCTGCTTTTAGTCTGGATCAGGATTTGGGCATCCAGGATATTTCTTCAGCGGAAGAGGAAGTTGAAGACTTTGTTTCTGACGAAGAGAAACATGCTGAAGCTCCTCATCGGACTATAAGAGACTGACGACTTGCCTCCTGTCTCTGTTCGAGGGGGAGTTTCAACCTACAGCCCCGTTGTCTCCCCTTTCGCAGTACACTAGAACCAAAACCCCGAAGAAGTCCTCCTTCTTGAAGATGACACACTCCATCACGGCCAAGAAAGCTCTTCACCGTGTTAACGCTTGGTTGAAGGAAAAGAGGGAAGCAGGTAAGACTTCTTTTTGCTTCCCTCCAGCCAAGTTGTCGTCGAAGTCGGGTGTGTGGTATGCTACAGGGGAAAGTCTTGGCCTGGGAGTTCCTGCCTCCTCCCAGGGGGACTTCTCCAATATCGTCGACAGTGCTCGTAGACATTCCTTACACTCGGCCAAGATTTGGTGGACCTCTTCGGAGTTTGACCATCTGTTGAAGGGTATTTATCGTACCTTTAAAGTATTCAACTTCCTCGACTGGTCTTTGGGGGCTTTGGCTCGTACCTTGCAAGGTAAAGGCTCTTCTGAGATGGAAGTTCCTAGGAGTATTATGTCCTGTATGGACAAGGCCCTAAGAGATGGGGCGAACGAGCTAGCATCCCTCTTTACGGCAGGGGTCCTGGAGAAGAGGACCCTGCTGTGCTCGTTTGCAGCCAAGGGAGTGTCGAACTCTCAGAAGGCCGAGTTGGTTTTCTCCCCACTCTCAGGGCAACTTTTTCCATCGGAGATCATTAAGGACATCACCCTTTCGCTTACTCAGAAGGCAACACAGGACCTTCTGACTTCGTCAGTGAGGAAGTACTTTCCGGCCAAGCTTGTGAAGAAGTCACTAAAGGAGTCAAGACCGACTCAGCAGCCCTTTCGGGGTAGACCGTTCTCTCGCCCCTCCTTTAGAGAAAAAAGAATGCCTGCTAAAAGAGGGTCGAAACCTACAAACAAGCAATGATTCTCAAGTCCTCCAGACTACAGTTGGGTCCAGACTCCTGGGATTTTGGGAAGTTTGGCGAAGAAGGAGAGCGGATTCCTGGTCCATGAGTGTAGCCCAGGAAGGTTGCAAGATCCCCTTCCTGAAGAAGCCACCTCTTACCACCTCTCCAAGAGCCCTCGGGGCTCATTACAACGACTTAGAGAAGAAAGAGGCACTGTGGGAGCAAGTCTTCACCATGCTCAGTAAAGGGGCCATAGAACCTGTTCTGGACCACTCGTCACCAGGGTTTTACAACCGTCTTTTCCTGGTACCGAAATCTTCGGATGGATGGAGGCCAGTACTGGATGTGAGCCATCTGAACTTGTTCGTGGAGAAGACCAAGTTTACGATGGAAACGAACGAATCCGTGCTGGCAGCGGTACGTCCAGGGGACTGGATGGTGACCCTGGACCTTCAAGATGCATATTTCCATATTCCCATCCATCCGAGATACAGGAAGTACCTAAGGTTTGTGATCCAGAACAGAGTCTTTCAATTCAGGGCCCTTTGCTTTGGGCTTTGCACAGCGCCACAGGTTTTCACGAGGACTATGTCGAATGTGGCGAGGTGGCTTCACCTATTGGGGATCAGAGCCTCACTCTACCTAGACGATTGGCTGATAAGATCCCAGTCGAGACAACAATGTCTGGAGGACTTGAAATTGACCTTAAGTTTGACGAAGGAATTGGGTCTGATGGTAAACCTCGAAAAGTCGCAACTGTTCCCCAAACTGGAGCTAGTCTATTTGGCGATTCTGATTTCCTCAGCGACTTTTCGGGCTTTTCCATCCCCCGACAGGCAAGTCCTATGCCTTCGGAAGGTGCAAGCCTTCCTAGAGAAAGACCAATGCTCTGTGAGAGAGTGGATGAGCTTGCTGGGGACGCTCTCTTCAATAGAGCGGTTCGTTTCTCTAGGAAGGCTTCACATGAGACCCTTGCAGTTCTTCCTGAGCGAAGTCTGGCCAAGAAAATCGCAACCAGACTCCTTCCTGTTTCAATTTCCTATCAAGATCAAGGAGGAATTGGAGTGGTGGCTAACTCCGGGAAAGTTAGCAGAGGGTACATCGCTCCAACAGAAGAACCCAGACCTAGTGTTGTTCTCCGACGCCTCGGACGCAGGTTGGGGAGCGACACTAGGTCCTCAAGAAGCGTCAGGCCTCTGGAACAAAGAGGAAGCATCTTGGCATATAAACAGGAAGGAACTGATGGCGATTTTCTTGGCTTTGAAGGCGTTCAAGGTCTTAGTCCGCGACAAAGTGGTACAGATCAACGCAGACAATACCACAGCTCTAGCATATCTCCGCAAGCAATCTAGCATATCTCTGTGCAATCTTGCGAAAGAAGTCCTTCTTTGGGCAGAGAAAGAGAACGTCACCCTGCTCACCAGGTTCATTCAGGGGGAGAAGAACGTCAGAGCGGACCTGCTGAGCAAGGAAGGGCAACTCCTTCTGACGGAGTGGATGCTGCATCAAGAGGTATGCCAGAGGCTGTGGAAACTCTGGGGCTGTCCAGCAGTGGACCTTTTTGCTACTGCTATGATGAAGAGATTGCCAGCTTACTGCTCTCCAGTCCCAGACCCTCAAGCAGTCGCGGTGGATGCCTTCCTGTTAGAATGGACGGGGCTGGACGCTTATGCTTTTCCTCCGTTCAAGATAGTAGGAAAGGTCATGAAAAAGTTCAGGGAGAGTTACAGGACAAGACTCACTCTCATAGCTCCCTACTGGCCGGCCCAAAAAATTGGTTCACAGAGGTACTAGAATGGACGGTGGACACGCCAAGAACACTGCCCACAAGAGTAGATTTACTCAAACAACCTCACTTCAACAGTTATCACAAGAACCTCCTCGCTCTGGGTCTGACTGCGTTCAGACTATCGAAAGACTTGTCAGAGCAAGGGGGTTTTCTAGAGAAGCGGCCAAAGCAGTTGCTAGAGCGCGAAGAACCTCCACCATAAAAGTGTACCAGTCGAAGTGGGAGACCTTCCGTAAGTGGTGCAGGAAGCAGAAGGTTTCTTCATCCAGTACCTCTTTGACCCAAATTGCAGACTTCCTCCTGTATTTGAAGAAGGAAGTAGGTTTGTCGAATCAAACTGTCAAGGGGTACAGGAATATGCTGGCCACTGTGTTCAGACACAGAGGCTTAGACATTTCCAATAACTTGGATCTTAGAGACCTCCTCAGGTCTTTTGAGACGAAGAAGGATCGTCAATGCAGAGCTCCTTCTTGGAATTTAGATATAGTCCTGAAGTTTTTAGTTACTAACAAGTTCGAGCCTCTAAGAAATGCATCTTTGAGAGATGTCTCGAAGAAGACCATCTTCCTAGTTGCTTTAGCTATGGCTAAGCTGGAAACACAACAAGGCAGTGTGCACTTTCCAGGAGGATTTCTTGGCCAAGAATGAAAGCCCATCTAATCCATGGCCAAGATCCTTTGAAATTATGGGTCTTTCCGACCTTGTGGGTGTGGAACAGGAAGTGGTTCTTTGTCCAGTAAGGGCTTTGCGTCATTACGTTGAAAGAACCAAAGATATTAGAAGGACCTCAGGATCCCTTTGGTGTTCAGTGAAAGAGCCAAATTAGACCCTTGCCGAAAAATGCTATCACCTTTTTTTCTCAGAGAATTAATTAAAGAAGCACATATGCTTTGCCAAGAGGAAAACTTCGGACTACTTGAAGTCAAGGCGCACGAAGTTAGAGCGGTAGCTACGTCCTTGGCGTTCAAGAAAAATATGGCCCTCAAGGAAATAATAGAGACGACGTATTGGAGGACCAATTCAGTTTATGCCTCCCACTATTTAAGAGACGTCAAGACAACTTTTGACAACTGTCAAACATTGGGCCCGTATGTGTCCTCAGGTGCAGTATTGGGCAAAGGAGTTTCCACCCCATAACCTACTAACATGCTAAAGGTTTTTAATTAGGTTATAGTGTCTTTATGATTGTCTGAGAGGGTATATACCCTCTTCAGTCTATGATGTTAGGTTGTTAGTGTTGGTGTGTGTGTTGTTGGTCTAATAAGACCTAGCATGAATGCCCGTGGTAAGAGAGGGCTAGGGTTTCTGTCAACACATTGGTCACGTCCAGTTGTCAGATCCTTTTAGAGCTTCTTCAACAAATAGGTCACGTCCTAGATAAGAGCTACTAAGGTAAAGCAGGCTGAGAGGCAGGACCTATAAAGTCAGCCACCTTAGCAGGTAAGGAACCAAGGAGTAGAATAATATTTATTATTTTTTATTATTTTTAAACTCCAACGATGTTGCTGTCTTTGACCCACCTCCAAATGTGTCAATCAGCTATATATATACCTGCCAGGTAAGTGTCATACATAAAAATGACGTTTTTATGATAAAGCAAAGTTTTATGTATCCTTACATGGCAGGTATATATAATTAAATTCCCACCCCCCTCCCCTCAGGAGACAGGGTTCAGAGAAAATCTGATGAAAATGGGAATGGTTCCAAGCGTCAGCGCCACATGACCGGGGTGGCGATCACTTGAACTACCAATAAACTAGCGGTTGCTGCAAGTTTTGAAAATTTCTGCCAGTGCGACAGAGAATATAGCTATATATATGTAAGAATTACATTATATATAAACCAGTGACCTGGGGTCATGGCATTAGGAGGGTTTTACGTGACCAAAGCAGACCTAGATTACGCTATGCGCTGTCTGCAGTAGCCTGATCTAGCTCAAAGCTTTGTCAACATTTTTATGTTATGATAACTTTGCACAACAACTTCCATGGGAAGCGGTTGACCTGTTAACCTACGCCGGAAACTTGTAACTTCCGAGCCGGCGAAACTACGTATGTGTATATGAATTGCTGAGATAGCTAATGTTCCGCTATCGACGCGATGCTTTAGAATGGCAGTTCCACGCCAAACTATCAAACATATCGGTCGTCCGACCGAGCTGCATCTCCTAGTATGGAGTTACAGAATAAAGTTGTTAACTTGTTCAACTAGCCTGTTTGAATCATCTCCTCTAGTCAAGAAAGAACCTCTCTACTAAG
The DNA here is from genome assembly GCF_015104395.2 of Macrobrachium nipponense. NCBI lineage: Eukaryota > Metazoa > Arthropoda > Malacostraca > Decapoda > Palaemonidae > Macrobrachium > Macrobrachium nipponense. The sequence goes on from NC_087223.1 coordinate 14,171,295, forward strand.
ATATCCAAGGGAGATGAGAGGAACCAAACATTACTTACGGATGACAGCCGTAAGGAAAGAACAAAAAGTCTATCGCCAAGCGATAAGACATAAGAAGTGGTGGCAGCGTATAAACGAAGAACATAATTAACAGGACCCATATCAGCCGACCGAAGGTCTACAAGAACTAACTTCCACCTTCAACATCAAACGAAACAGAGGAAACGGGATCTTCAATCAACGCAACAGTTTATGAAGACGCAACTATCCTTCATCGAGAGGAATACAAGCATTTTAACACTGACGTTTGAGCAACTGTTGTCACTTATCTTCGAGAATCTACACCGGACGAGAGCAGCATTGAACATCAACGGAAAGAAGAAAACAAACACAGGGAACATCACCCGTTCACGAGCAAGGACGCAGAGTGGACAGCTATACGCAGTAGTGCAAGGACGGAGGCTGTGACGTCATCAATCTTGGACTTCCCAGAGCATCGTGCACCGAGAGAAGACCGTGACGTCATCACGACTTCCGACGCGAGACGTCATCCCATGTCAACAATCCTTCGCAATATAATCTGGAGCTAAGTACAATTTTATCTATTCAGGTCTTTTCTCAGTGAAGAGTGTTCATCAAGAGTCGATCGTCCAGTATTCTGGGGGTGAGTTGTTCGCCATATTAATCTTCCTTCATTACAGAACCTATCTTCAACTACGAGGTTCTCGCCCGCAGATTAATTTTTTTTCTTTTCTCGTTGTCATTAACCGTTTCTTGCAGGAATTCTCCGTATAATATTTGATCATATTGTCTGTATTTTTGTATCTTTTGGGGGAGGGGGGTTTTCCTATTATTATAACACACTTATACAGTACATTGCTTATGCGTTTACGTAGTGGTCGAGTGTACTCTTATAGATATTTTGATAGGATTGCAAGGAATAGAAGTGATAAGAAAAAAGTGAAAGCCGAAATGGCCAACCACTCCGGCTGGCAACCCCAACGTGTGACTCTCGTTAGCGCGAGGTCAGCGATTGTCCCTTTTCAAGGTCGGGTCAATGGGTTCCTGCCTCAAAATGTTGAGGCATGGATCTCATCTGTAGACGCTCATTTAAATGCAAAAGCATCACAGACCCAGCAGTACAATTACAGGAGGCCAAGAGCTTCGTTGACTTTGCGAAAGGCGACGCAAGTGCGTATCTAAGGGGGGTTTCTTTCCAAGAAGCGCTTACATGGGACGAGTTCAAAATTAGGTTACGTGCCGTGTATGGGGGTGAAGAGGCTTTAGATGTAGTATTGGCATTGAGAATATCCTTAACCAAGCCTCCATGACTCAGCTCAATGTTGTCGAGCGGGCGGCGCTAATTGCCGACCGGCTAAATGAATATCAGGATAGTTTAAGTAACTCCGGGTGGGTTGTGGGTGCTAAAATCAAAGTGAAAGATTTTATCCGTTTGATCTACCTTACGTCATCACCTGTGTTGCCTGAAGCGTTAGTACGGTGTTTTGATAAAAAATTGCAGCCCGACAGTACGGAATTAGAGTGTATAAACAAATAAAAACACATGTCTAAATGTACCGACCTAGATCCTTCGCTCATTCAAGTTTTTGCAAAAAATGAGACAAGCCACAACAAGTAAATGTGGTACATAATAATAATCAAGTTGCAGGGATGGTTTGTTATAACTGTAAACGACCAGGTCACATGATTTCAGACTGTCGGACGCGTTTTTGTTCAATTCACAATAGTTCACTCATTCATATAACCGTTGCTACTCGAGGAATCAACAGCAAATGCTACAAACACGCAACCAGTTGCCAGTGCAAATAAAAAGAAGGGTCCTCAGTACTATAAGAAGAAACAACCAAACGGAAATTCTGCACAACAGCAGAAACAAACAAATCGTGCTTCAGGTACCTCTGTTCCTGGGCCGTCTAGCCAGAACTCGCAAGGGCAAGCGAATTTTCAGGGTGTGATAAACAAAACAAATACCACGTAGTTCACTCCAAGGGGGGAGAGGGCGATGTTGGGTCATCAATATCAACATCTTTTGTATCAAATAATCAGTTTAATCATTTATCAGGTCATTGTGAGACAATTGATTTTCCTATGAAACACACGGCCGAATCAAAAAATCTGTGCAGGTTCCCGTAGATTTGCACAAATTCATGCAATTATTAGTCAAAACGAGTTGCGACCAACCTTACATGCAGTAAATTTGGACCATAAGTCATTCACTTTGTTCTTTGATTCTGGTAGTCCACGTAATATAATGGATTTAAGGACTCATCATTTACTCTTTTCAAATTTCCCTATAGAAAAGTCCGGAATAAGGCTCTCAGGCATTGGGAATAATGAATTAAATGTTGTGGGCGTAACTCATGTACAGTACAAGGTCGGTAAGCGCACGTTTGCTGATACCTTTGTCGTTTTACAAAACATTAATATGTATCCCGCAGTAATTATCGGATACCCGTCTATGGGCACTCAAAATATTATCTTAGCACCTGCAAAACACGGCGTGTATATCAAGGGAATTCTATAGGTCTTCTAATACCCTAAAATCAGTTTTAGATAATAAAGAGACAGGCAGAGTTGTCACTTACATTACGGAACCAATCACCTGTCTCATGAACCAAGAAATAATACAGGCAAACCCACAGAAACTCTCGTCACCCGTAATATCAGCTTGCACGCAAACTCTCGAGCTAACGTAACTTCAAATATATTAGTGCGTGTAAAAAGAACCTTGCCAGGATCTGAAACATTAATCCTTTCCGAAACTCTGAAAACACACAGATTATCCGTCACACAAGCCGTTTATACAGTCGGCTCACAACAACAATGTAACATCGAAGTCTGTAATCATTTGAATACCACTTTAGTAATCCACAAAAATCAACATATCTTGGATGCCGAAGTTTATAAACATCGCATTCTTACCGTAGCTGAGATAAATCACGCTCAATCAGTCGCTGATGGATATATGAAACCCTTTTGCAATCTATAAAGAACAAAATCAATCAGGACATTCAAGAAGAAGGAATTCAGCAGAAATTTTTGAATCTGTTAACTAAATATCATGATGTTTTTCCACTACGGATGGAACCTTAGGAAAAACGGATGTCATCGAGCATCAAATCAGGCTCAAGGACAAACAGAAAGTAATCTATGTACCTTCGTACCGACTTCCTATGAAATTTCAGAATGAGATAACAGAGGAAGTAGGTAAAATGTTAAAGGAAGGAGTCATTAGGAAATCAAACAGCCCTTATAATTTTCCGTTAATAGTAGTACCGAAAAAAGATCGAACTTGGCAGATATGCGTAGATTTTCGTCGTTTTAAACGAAGAAACAATCCCTGACAGATTCCCAGTACCATGTACGATGATATCCTATCTTTACTAGGCCAGAATAAATATTCACAAGCCTAGACTTACTAAAAGGATTTCATCAGATTCCGATGGAACAAGAAAGCATCCCATACACTGCCTTCAGCACAGCCAGGGGACATTATGAATTTTGCGTATGCCTTTTGGTTTACGTTGTGCTCCTATAACTTTTACTCGTATGATAAACGTCGTGTTTGGAGACTTGTTGGGAGATATCTACATGCCTACATGGATGACTTAGTAAATCTTTTTCAAACACATAGAAGAGCATTTACGTAAATTGGAGTTAGTGTTACAAAGGTTAAGGCAGCATAATTTTAAGGGTAAAGATAAGTAGTGTGAATTTTTTAAAACAGAACTAGTCTATCTAGGTTTCACGGTTTCTAGTGAAGGTCTTAAAGTCGTCCACGATAAGGTGTCGGCTATCCGTAATTTTCCGATACCTACTAACGTCAAGGGAATACAGCAATTTTTAGGATGCAGCGGTTACTATCGCCGCTTCATCCACAACTACTCAATCATAGCCGCTCCCCTAACCGATCTTATAAAAAAGGGCGTAGATTTCGTATGGTCTGAAATTCATCAACAGGCATTCGATAAATTGAAAGATGAACTGTGTAGTTCTCCTATCTTGAAATTTCCTGACTTCGGTAAGGAATTTTTTATAGCAACAGACGCCTCAGACCTAGGAGTAGGTGGGGTATTGCTTCAACAATATGATAGACAGTTTTTCCCTATAGCTTTTTATTCACGTAAACTGAGACCTTCCGAAAGTAAATATGCAGTAATAGACAAGGAAGGGCTCGCTATTGTTAATTCACTCGTGCACTTTAAATTCATAATCTACGGTTATCCCGTCAAGGTTCTCACTGATCATAAGCCCCTAACCGACTTCTTTAAAGGCTTTAGTCACAGCCCCAAGCGAACTCGGTGGCACATGATCATTCAGGACTTTGGCGCGAGGATCGGGTATTTACCTGGGAAAGCAAATATCATTGCTGACGCATTATCACGCAACCCCTCTTCATCTTGTACCGAGCCATTAGCTGAATTAATAGATATCTCAACCTCCATGCTCGTTGTTAAAACTATATCCGAACAGGAAGATCTGGGCTGGAGTGCTGAACTATTACAGACGGAACAAAGAAAAGATCCGCAAATAGAAAAAATCATCATTGCGTTAAACGGAAATCCGAAGGAAAAAGAATACCTAAAGTATAAGCAGCAGAATTATATCCTACAGGACAAAATCCTGTGTAGATCCGTGACGAGGAAAACCCGCAACACACCGCAGTTGAATAACAACCAGGTGGTGGTGCCTATCTCACTCATACCCACTGTCTTAAAGTGGTTGCATGAAAATCCACTGCACGGACACCCGGGTTATACCTTGATGTCACAGAAAGCCAAATCCTTATTTTATTGGCATACGATGCTTACAGATATAAAAAAAAGCACATAGCAAATTGTCGCACTTGTCAAGAATACAAAGGGCACACGAAGACACCTGTCAGCCTAGGGGCTTACCCCGTGCCAAATCAACCCTTTGAAAGAGTACATTTAGATTTATTAACAGGATTCTACGAGTCAGACAGAGGAAATAAGCACCTCCTAGTAATTATAGACGCTTTGACTCGATATACAGAACTTATAGCGCTTAAAACAAAAACCGCGGTCGAGTGCGCTAGGAAGTTTTACGAGTGCTACATTTGTAGACATGGAATTCCACACATCATTATCTCAGACTCGGGCGGGGAGTTCAATAATCATTTTCCTTAATCCTTGTGCGAATTCCTTAGTATAAAGAAAAATCAATACCATGTCTATAACCAGAGTCTAATGGGCTAGTGGAAAGGGCAAATCGTAAGGTTTTAAACATTTTAAGGGTCACCTTAGGGGGGGCAGATCCCAACTGGGACATTGCCATACCTGCGGTACTAAGCACACTTAATCACTCGTATCACGTGTCTATTAAAATAAAAGACAACCGCACGAGGCACTGTACGGTATCCCGGCCCGAACGAACCCCTTTCCACATCTTAAAGCCTACAACTAATTTATCAAATCCTCTAAAGGATGTTATGGATGCAAGCATAAGTCGATATAATATAATTCGTAAGAATTTAGAAGAAGCACAGATCATAATGAAAAAAAATCATGATAAAATAGCTAAGCCAACTAGAAACATATGCCGTGGGCGATCAGGTATACATACAAGTATACGTGCGTAAAGGTTTAAATTATAAACTGACACCTAAGTTTGAAGGCCCGTTTAACATTTTAGAAAATTTAACGGCCAATAGAGTTAGGGTTCAAAATGTATCCAAACCCACTGATGTGAGAATAGTCCCATTGGCACATATCAGAATCTAAAGAAAGGTAGATGGAGTGAGGGAAAAAATGGTTGTATTTATGAAACTTGTATAATAAATTATATCTATATATCTATTAATCATATTGTATGTAAACCTATTCTTTTACGCGAGTTATTACATCTGTTTTACTCATTGCAGGTTTTCAAAAATGAATCTGTTATTGTTAGGAGTGATATTGTGTATTCAGACATCTTTGTTGTATGGAAAGAGCGCTAGGACTAAAGACATAGAATTTAATCATGGCTCGATTATCGAGAGAATCGATGATGTATTCATCGTGTCAAGTAATATTGTTATCGAAGTAGATATGCATGCTATTTTCTTACCTGAAGATGACGTCCTTAACTTAAAGAATGACCTGATGAGGTTTGGTATTTCCCTTAAGGAAATGCATGAACGTAATTTTCATGCTAACTCAGAGATTTCACTAGCTCAAACGCTAAGCGTCGCGGAAATGTTGTCTTATGACATACAAAATAAAACCGCCGAGGCAGAAGAACTCGCTCGTGACCTGCTGATGTGGTCTGTGCGGCACAATACTTTTGAACGTCGCAACCCGCTTATTCTAGCTGGACTAAACATCTTAGGATCAGTTGCGAATCTAGGCTTAGGAATCTCAAATCGCCTCAAGATAAATAATCAAAATAAAAGAATTGGAGTTTTTGCAACACAAAACGGAAACTGGCCTTATCAGAACTTCGCAGCCAGTTATCTTCGATCAATCAAATAATGAATATCGTTAATGAACATTCAAATAATATCGATCAGGTCATGGAAGTTCAACATTTGCTGGCTACTTTAGCTTACTATAGTTCGAAAATAGATCATATCCGTGTGAAAATATCACATTTTATTGAAAAGTCAAAAGATTACGTAGAAGCAATTACGTTAGCAACAAAGGGTGTGTTATCTCCTCACCTCATGCCTATTAAAGATCTGACGTTAACTTTAGAAAACGGACGGGAGAAGCTAGGTTATATTCCTTTATTAGATGCCCATAAAGTAGAATTCTATTATAGCCTAATATCAGTCAGCGTTGAAAATGATAGAATTATGATCACAATTCCTTTTGATTCTTCCGATGCTTGGCAATCATACAAAAGAGCACCGTTTCCTACTTTTATGACGAATAACTCAAATCCAGTAATATCCAATTTAACGGGCATGTACTGATTTCTTCTGATAAGAAATCATTTACAGTCATTAAAGACTTAGATAAACTCACTCACTGTTCAGAAGCCATGAATAATAAAATTTGTACAGCTGACTCTTTGAATTCTATCCTATATCAACGGATTCATGTGAGTTAGACATAGTGCTAAAACGGCTTTCTCTCTCATACAAGCGAAGGTTGTCTGGGGAAACTTTATCCCTTTTACGGTAATAAATTCAATTACAGGATGAATAATGGTTTCCTGGATCCGTTATGATAAGGCCGGATTCGACGTCGTGTGTCCGGACACATCCACCGCCCATGCCCTTATCTTCGTAGCAGCCGATGGTTGTACGGGGACATCTACAAACTATACCGTCAGAGGGGTCAACACGATAATACGTGAGAAGGCGTATTTCGCGAACTACACGTGGGACACCACAATCATCCCATCACTACCTCTCCCATACAACGCGCGAGTAGCTCATCGTCTGACGCAACTGGCTGAGATGACCCACGCGTCATCGACTTATGCAGGTGGAGAACATCTTCGCTACTACATTCTGCTAGCCGTGTTCAGCGTGACGGCCATATTGGTTATCGCCGTCAACATCTTTGCTTGGCGTAGGCTGAGGCGTAAACAGAAGGATCTCCAAGGGAACGTACTGGCCCGTCTGGATGACGTACCCGTTAAACTCAAGTCGTTTGCGTTTAGGGCCGCCTGAACCTGCCACTTCAGTTCGTGCCTAGGGAATTGTCTGGAATTGTGTTGTGTGTGAAAAGCGGTCCGTATGCTGGCAAAAATGTAGGACAAGAAAGACTCACGCCTTTGCATTTGAACAGTTAAAGTATCTCCAGGGCACCTAATAAATCATTATAGCCCAATATTATACATTAATATAGTTCCTAAAGGTATTTTCGGGCACCTAATAAAATATCAGCCCTATATATTGAATTTCTGCAGAATTACATTGTTATACTATTATACAATTATATTTATCTATTATAAAGAGTGTCAAGTACTCTTTAACAATTATCCATGATCATGCTATAATCATTATTTAGTAACCATTATTCTTAATCAGGTTACATGTTATCATATTAATCATGTATACATGTTTTGATTTTTACCATTTTATTATTTTTGGGTACATAATCATTATTATTACCAAACATGGATCTATATTTTCCATGCATTTATCTTTGTTTATGAATATGTCAACAAGGGTATGTAACAGAATCTTTTTATGCATTTAATCACTTAGTATGTTACGAGCACGCTCCTATGGACAATGTTTAAAGTAATTTTTTTTGTTATTCAAGGCTTGAATAGGTAGCAGACCGAGCCTAATGTAAGAATTACATTATATATAAACCAGTGACCTGGGGTCATGGCATTAGGAGGGTTTTACGTGACCAAAGCAGACCTAGATTACGCTATGCGCTGTCTGCAGTAGCCTGATCTAGCTCAAAGCTTTGTCAACATTTTTATGTTATGATAACTTTGCACAACAACTTCCATGGGAAGCGGTTGACCTGTTAACCTACGCCGGAAACTTGTAACTTCCGAGCCGGCGAACTACGTATGTGTTTTTATATGAATTGCTGAGATAGCTAATGTTCCGCTATCGACGCGATGCTTTAGAATGGCAGTTCCACGCCAACTATCAAACATATCGGTCGTCCGACCGAGCTGCATCTCCTAGTATGGAGTTACAGAATAAAGTTGTTAACTTGTTCAACTAGCCTGTTTGAATCATCTCCTCTAGTCAAGAAAGAACCTCTCTACTAAGATATCCAAGGGAGATGAGAGGAACCAAACATTACTTACGGATGACAGCCGTAAGGAAAGAACAAAAAGTCTATCGCCAAGCGATAAGACATAAGATATATACCTGCCAGGTAAGTATACATAAAACTTTGTTTTATCATAAAAAGTCATTTTTGCAAAATGTCATCTGCAGAATCTGTCATTACTATTGTATTGCAATGATTATTGTCATTACTGGTATTTTCCTTTTTTCATTATTAGTTTTGCTACATTAAATTTTTTAACTATTCTCAATTTTATTACAATTATTGCCATAGTTTGATTACCATCTTTTATCTAACTTCAGCAAGTGTGGATATTACCGATTAATCTTTTTTTTTTATCATGTTATCTTATGTATCAAGACTGTATTATTATTGTCGATTCTTTGTATATTCCATGTACTATATGGCCTTGATCTGAAATAATACTTGTTATTATTATTATTATTATTATAATCCAGCCTTTGGCTAGGTGTTTTTATTTTGGTGGTTATATAATATGTTAGATTTCTTTTACAGTGATTTATATGTTAATGTGGATTTTTGGGGTTAATGGTGATTTAGGGTGATTAATGGGGTTAGACAGATGTATGTTGGTATTAATGATTTTGGAGAAAAATGGTCGTTTGGCTGTGACGACATTAAGGGGTGAGCTATATGGGACTGTTGTTTTCTCTTGTGGTACAAACTACACTTATTGGCATTGAGAAAGAAACTGAGCCTCTAATTAGAGGAAAGTAGAAATCAGGTTAAAGTGGTAATAGCAGCTTCACATGGGCTTATTTTTGGGGATGCGGTACCTTTGGGGGTTTTAGCATCTACTTTGAAAAACATGGCGAATGGATGGGATTCAAACATGATATTTACTGGGGATCAGTTGTACAGGTATTATGGGCTCTGAAGGTAATATTTGTCTGATAACAGGTTAATTGTTGAAGTACCTGTTGGCAGTGAAAAGCCTTTTCGTAGTTATATTATTGGACCTTTTCCTAGTATGCTTTTAAGGTTGCAGTAGTATACTATGGGAGAGGAATTCCAATCTTTAGCAATTGACTATGAGGCAGGGTGTGTGTATGTGTTAGTTCATGATAGATGCGTGTGGGATAGAAGGATTTTCATTTTAAAGAATGTAGACTTGATGGGGTGTGAATTAGAACTTGCCCATGACGAAACACGAGCCTGCTTTGACTTCACCGAATTCCCTGGGCTGTATCACATCGCTGCAACAAAAATAGCTCCAAATGCACAATCTCCACCTGTGGGATGGGAACACCAATCGTTACTCCTACAAGGATCACAAATCTTCGATGGCTCGTGTAGAGTCATCTCAGATGACAGACGTTTTCATGAAGCAATTACATGGAAACCACAGGATAATAAAATTAAATGAAATTTGTAATCCAAAGGTAGTGTTAATATAGAGGTTAGGAAAACATTGCCCAATTGGAGACTTTAGCAACAACATACGAGCTATATTGTAGGATCTGTCAGTGTAATTCAAATGGAGGGGAATGATTTGCCCGCATATTTCAATTCAGATGAGTGTTAAATGCTTAAATGTAAAGAAAAGCAATGAAGAGTTTTGGGTGTATCTCTTTCAATTAAGGAATTATTCAGACGTGTTTGCCTTCAAGAATCTGGCAATGATAGCTATAAAACTTGTAATAAAGTTGCCTCATTAAAATTTTTCAGTTATTGATAGTGAGATACCGATTTTTTAAAGTGATTGCAATGTGCAGGTATAGAGTACCGAAGTGTGATGAGAGTACCGAAGTGTGACGTCATCACCGCAGCTCAAGGGCCACTTATTGGTTTTCACTCCGTAAGAAATGAATGGAGCCGAATTTGAAACGGCCAGAAAACCGCTAATAGGGGAAAGTTAGCATTAAAACCCATATATTTTGATTAAGAAAAATAACAGTTTATACAATAGTATGTACAAAATACTGGTTGATAATAAAAAAAATTAAATGACAACTAAGCATATTTTATTTAACATTATATAAATGCTTATTTTTCTTAATCAATTTATATGTGTCTGAATGCTAACTTTATTATACTGTTAGCACTTCTTGGGTGATTAAAATCTTGGGCTTTTAATATCTTGGGGAGAGAAATCTTTGTTGAAGTCCAGAGCCTTGGGTGATCACGTGACTAATTCTGACATCATGACTTTGGTACTCTTATTATTTTGAATCAACCTCTTACAAAACTTGCATGGTGATGATTAACATTGAATTGAATATGTCCTTGGTAATTTCTGAGAATTTTGTTGTTCGTTGAATGAATGGATAATGTTTAGAGTAGAACTGAAAATCCCTTCTTGTGTATGCTATTGTATCAAAATTATTTTTGAATTCAATTCTGTTAATTTTAAGTGCATTTAGAAATTGCTTACGTAGGCCTATGCTAATAAACTACTTATGGTCTTTGGATTCCGTTCTCTTGCTAATCATTCCATGCTCAGTCAACTACTATAAACAACGCCCTGTGTAATTTTATATATAATCATGTGCACTTCTTTTTAAAATAGATGTTTTGTAATTACGGTGCTTTAGTTTTATTGCAATATTGAAGCGAATGGTTTCTTTTGCATGAAATTGGAAATCATATTATCACTATTGCTCAAAGAATTGATGGGGACTTTTTGTTACAGTTGTAGGGACATGTTAGAATTAAATATTGGGATATTTAATTACTGTTGAGGCAGTAACCCACCAAGCCTTCCCACACTTTGAGGTTGGTCATGAAGAAAAGAAATAATACGGACAAGAAGGTAAATATTCCAACACCACCTGGCAAGGAATATCAAGTATCAACTAACTAACCTTTCCGATACAATTATGAAGGCAGATATTTAGATATATACATCAAATGCGGATCAGCATTAAATGCTGTCCTTCCAAAATTCCCAAAAACATCATATATATGACTTCGTCTCGGAACTGAATGTCGTCATACATTAAATTTAATATTTTTTTTCAAGATAAGAGAAAGTTATATAATTTCCCTATCATTTATAAACAATTTACATAAAGACAAAGTTACTGAGTAATAGATAGTATTTTGTGTTAAATATGAAATTTACTCCTAAACTCCGTCGCTACAAAAGGTAGGTAATCTTAATAGTTTAGTCCCGTTTCTATGCGCGGTCGCCATTTTGGACGAGTTGCTTCAATCTTCCCTCACATTCTCCATTTCTTAGTTGGTCTCCCTCGTCATCTTCTGCCCTACACTTCCATCTCCATAGCATACATAGCTTCCCGTATGGTCCACTAGAACAAAGATGTTAGTAGCCTTGCTTTCTATCTTAATGTTAGTTATTAGGAAATCCCACTATTGAATTTTGGGAGCATGAAGGTGTAAGGACAACGCTTTTCCCCTATATTTTATTGTATCTAATCATCAAGTCGCGTTGTTCTTACTTCCATACGATAGAGCGTTCCGCGGCCTTTCCGGCGATGTATAACACATGTAATTCCATTATTTGTACGCCTTATTGTCTTTAAAAGTATGTTTGTAAGAAAACGCAAATCTACTGTCAGAGTCATTTCTGCAACTCGTCCAAAATGGCGACCGTGTATAGAAACGGGACTGAACTATTGAGATTACCTACCTTTTGTAGCAATGGGGTTTAGAAGTAAATTTGATACTGAACACAAAATATTATTTATTACTCAGTAACTTTGTCTTTATATAAATTGTGAATAAATGACAGGGAAATTATATAACTTTCTCTTATCTTTATATTTTATGAGATTTAATCTGTCAGGATATTCAGTTCCGATTCAAATTTAAGGAATAATCTAAATGGTATCATTTTGGAAGGATAGCCTAATGCTGAACCTAATTAAAAGTATACACTATATTATCGCTTATTGTAGTTACAGCAGTTACGTTACTTAGTTGACACTACATTTCCTGTAAGGTAATGTTGAGTTGAGATCAGTGCTACCAAACTTTGGGGAATTAAGCAATAAGATGAATATATCTCTTAAATTGCGTTCTTTTTAAGAGATAGCCTACAGTTTTGAAATGGATGTTAAATCATTTAAATATAAAATTCTCAACGAAGAATGGTACTTACTATTTAAGAAGTGAATGCAGTCGGAACGAGTATCGAACGCGTTCAATTGGTTTAGGAGCTTATAATTGTTCGTCAGTGATAGGGTCAAAGAATGGCTTCTGAAATTATTGAAAGATGATTTGCCTTCGGTGTTTGTCATGGGCTGTGTACACCGCTCTTTTGCTCTGTGTGGCAGCCATGCAGTAAGTGTTTTGCCTTCATATTTTGAAGCATTTCTGAAAGACTTAACCTCTTACTTTAGTCGCTGTAGCAAACGACAAAACTATTTTGAGTTGATTCAGGGAGCAGTTTCTGCACCTAAGCACAACATTCCTAAGCTAGCGCAAACTAGATGGCTTTCAAGGGAAAATGTTGTAAGTGTTATCATTGAGCAATTTCGATTGCACAACTTATATTTTATGGTAATGCCTGAATATAAAAATATTCCAAGTTGTTTTGTGGAAGAGGCAATAATTGAACATGTCAAGCTTTCAGATATTGAGCCAAGTAATAAAAATAATCACAAAAGTCATGATAACATTTACCTGGGAGGACTAGTGATGACAACTAATAAATGAACCATTACTAAGTGATATTTTGAAAAGACTCAAGAATGACTGCTTGAAATTTCTTGTCGAATGCTGCATTCAAATAAGGAAGAGATTTCCATTTGATGAAGACAGTGTAATTGCCAAGCTAAATATTTTGATCCAGCAATTGCATCAAACGTAAGTCTTCCGCCATAACTGGGATTTCAAGCAATTTCCCTAATTTAGCACCACCAGCTCAAGTGAATGAACTTGACGATCAATGGAGAAGTTATCGGCTCACAGCTAAAGAGTTACCTATCGCTAGTGACAACATACCACAACACTGGTATAATTTACTTTTCATCAAGATGGCATGGGCAATTCCAAGTTTGCACTAATTTCTGAATTTATGACAAATCTATTGTGTTTTCCACATTCCTCAGCGTGTGTAGAGCTCATATTTTAAAAAGTGAACAACATTAAAACTAGGAAAACTAATTCATTAAAAGCACAAACAGTAGCTGGTAGAATTTTGGCCAAACAATCAATCACGAAAAACACTTCAGACTGTGCTAATTGGAAACCAAGAAAGGCATTAATTAGTGATGTAGAAAAAGGAATAACAAGTGCCAAGTACATTTACCCTTAAACGCCGACTGGACGTATTTTACATCGACTAAAATTGTCTGTCGGGTGCTTAATTGATGTACGATACGTCAACTGCAAAAAGTTTTTTAAATATTTGCGGAAAAATAGTTTGTGAAAAATTTTAAATCACACACCTTGAGGGATGCTGGGAGTTCACGGATCAACCTGTTGTTTTCTTTACAAGTGTTACCCAGGCGCGCATGCGCGAATTTCTTACTTCTCGCACTAAAAAGCATCAGAAATTCTTTTGTCCCTTTGTCTTAATTTTTGCACCATTTTATATTGGCCGTTATATAGTTTTATATATGAAAATGTGTGCAATTTTATGTAGAATACAACTAAAAATAAATCGTGGTTGTTGCTTTTATCAGTTTTGAAATATTTTCATATAAATCATGATAAGTGCCAAAATTTCAACCTTCAGTCAACTTTGACTCGACCAAAATGGTCGGAAAACGCAATTGTAAGATAAAACTCTTATATTCTAGTAATATGCAATCATTTGCCTTCATTTTGCAACAATTTAGAAGTCTAGCATAATATTTTTATTGATGGTGAATTTTTGAAAAAAAAACTTTCCTTACGTCCGTGCGGTAACTCTGCCGAAAATCTCAGAAATTCTTTTGTCATTTTGTTGTAATGTTTACACAGTTTTATATTAGCCGTTACATAAAGTTCTATATATGAAAATGTGTGAAATTTCATGTAAAATACAACAAAAAATAACTAATGGTTGTAGTTTTTATCAGTTTTGAAATATTTTCATATAAATCACAATAAATAGAAAAAATTTGACCTTTGGTCAACTTTAACTCGACCAAAATGGTACAAAACTGCAATTGTAAGCTAAAATACTTACAGTCTAGTAATATTCAATCAATTACCTTCATTTTGCAACAAATTGGAGGTCTCTAGCACGATATTTCGATTTATGGTGAATTTTTGAAAGAAAATGTTTTTTACGTCTGTGCGTTACGAATTCATGCATCATTTTGTGATGATATTTTCTATGTGTTGCTTTGATCGTTTTACAATTTGTTATATACCAAAATCATTGCAATTTAGTGCACAATACAACGAAAAAAAATTAACTCATTAGCTTTAACCGTTTTGCTCACAGCGCGATTTGTATAATGAATTTTTTTTTGCGCTGTCATTTATTCCAAAATTTATATATGATAATGATGTTTTTTTCATTTCTGATAGTTGCATACTAACCTTTAGGAAATGACAAAATAAGGAGCCTAAAATGAACTCTTAATCTTAAAAACTAAGCATGCTGTGATTTTTTGAAAAAAACTTTTTTTCCGCTTCGGCGCTAACTCCGGAACGCCGCCGGCATACGAGAGACGCTTTGGCAAATAGCAGCTTGACGTTTAAGGGTTAAACGTTTGAAAGAAAATAATATAACGATGAATTTAGAGGCAGAAGAGGAGCAGGAATAGCACTTGGCTTAACCATTGATATGTAGGCCTAAACTTATTAAAATGTACTTCATTTAACTAAATTTTATTTTTATTATGAATTTAGGGGCAAAAGAAGAGCAGGAATAACACTTGGATTAACCATTGATATGTAAACTATATTTAAATATACTTCATTTAACTAAATGTTAGTTTTATTACAATCTGGGGGATTTTAGTTGAAACTGGGGGAATTTTCACTGAGGTCGTGGGGGAAATTGAAAAATTTCATTGGCAGCACTGGTTGGAATATATATTTCCTGTCAGGTGGTGTTGGGATATTTACCTTCTAGTGCATACCTGTTCTTCATGACCACCTTCAAAGATGTGGGAAGGCTCAACAGTAATTAAATATTCCAATAATCAATTCTATCATAAAAAGTTTCATTATTTGCAATTAATCTTATCTACTGTTAAGGTTAGGCGACTGCCACACTGAATGAGGATGGTGGGTTATTGCCAACCCCACAGGAAGCCATGTCCCTAATGCAGCAAATGCCCCTACAGTGCTATCAAATCTTTGAGCAATAGTGATAATATGATCACCAATTTCTGTTTGCACCAAGTCCAATGCCTCGTTTGTGCAAGGAAACCATTAGCTTCCACATTGCAGTAAAACTAAAACATGATAATTACAAAACATCAATTGGTGAGAGTTGCTGTGGTGTTGCTGGAGTTAACGATAAATTTCGGTTTTATAGGAGATACAATAAACCAGAAACAAATCACATAAACACCTCAGACATGACGTCACACGCAACCAGTTCCTTCCCCCATCTCATTGCCTACAACTTGATATATGTAACAGGTTTTTAAAGGCTTAGACGTTTGTTGATTCCGCCCTTAAGGTCATGCACGCTATAGTACTCCTACACCATCTTGGGACATAACCATCCTAGTTAGAGGGAAAATTTCTGGCAGTACCGGTGTTTCTGTGAGTCCTTCAGTAGGACTTGACAGAACCATGTAGACCAACATTTTTAACTTTACTCACAGTTAAGAGTCCAACACACACAAACACACACACAAACAAATTTATGACATAACTGACCAAAATCCTATAAAGAATGACTGGAAACTGGTTTAAACAGTCTGTAACCAGAGACGTGTAGCTACAGTTAACAGACAAGCGAACTCTTGTTAAGTCATTTTGACATTGTGCTTTGCTTGTATATCACTGTGGATTATTTACTGAAAAATATAGGTAGTTGAGTAGTTATTATCATCATTATTAATGTTCTCTATCAAAGTCCTTTTCTCCTGCAGTGGCCAGGAATATCAGAACTTACCTGGCACAGGGGACACCACCACCACCATGCCCTATAGTTGCTCCTGCCATTTTTTCAATGGCAAGGTAAAAACAAAAAAAATGAGGTAAATTGAAGCAAAAAGGTCTTAAAGGTCCAGTTATGTTAATTTAATTAATATTTTGGATAAAAGTTACTGGTTGAGACAACTAAGATGATTAATTGCTGTCCTGCCTCCCTCAAGTTAGTAACTTACTTCACCGGAAAACAACCATATGAAGCAAGCCCCTACCAATGACTATCATGTCTCTCAGTATCTGAAAACACAAAAAAACACTCCCTGTAAAACTGTTTAGGTAAAAGGGAAACTAAATTACTTACGGGAATCCGTGGTAACAAAAACAAAACTCAAAACAGGAATCCGTTCACTAAAATACCTTCGATGGAATTTGATTTTTAAATTTAAAAGCACAAACATATTGTTCATAAACTGTGGTAATCCACCAAAACAAAACTTTATAGCTAATAGCCTAAAGAGTATTGATGAATTCCAAATAAAAGTGGTAATCCACTGTAAAAACAAAACTTTTAACGGTAAAAAAAGAAACTGAAAACAAAATTGGAAAAATCGTAACTTCTTTTGATCCCGAGATTTATTTTTAACAAGGTCTTGAGTAGGGAACTAATTTAATCCAATGTATTAAATCATTATGGCTAGGGTATTAAATCAACTCATGTTCAAATGTAAAAAG
This sequence comes from Macrobrachium nipponense, assembly GCF_015104395.2. Classification (NCBI taxonomy): domain Eukaryota; kingdom Metazoa; phylum Arthropoda; class Malacostraca; order Decapoda; family Palaemonidae; genus Macrobrachium; species Macrobrachium nipponense. The sequence goes on from NC_087223.1 coordinate 14,188,712, forward strand.
GCTGACTCACCTCAATACTCCTGCCGTTCACTAAATTACTGTTGCTCCTGCTGCCCCCCAAAGTGGCATAGTGTCGGTATCACTAGGGGTTGATCCTTCCATGAGCGAGAGTTGTAAAAATGACAACCATACAACAAGGATATTGCCTGAGAACTGTCTTGGGTTGGGAACTCCGCTTGCCTTGACAAATACTTCCAACTCTCGGACAACAGCGTAAACAAGCAGTTCACCTTAAAAAAACAATCCTAGGCGGCAGATCACTAGTAACAAGGTTGTTTAGAGGAACTAAAAGTCAGCCCCGCTCAACACTTGAACATGATAAACATAATATTACGAATAATATTTAGGAAGTTTGATACTTATCTTATACTTAAGAACAAAAGAAATCACTTTCAACTTCTCCAATTTTGGTTCATGATAAAATATTTTCTACAGAGACGTGTAGCTACAGTTAACAGACATGCGAACTCTTGTTAAGTCATTTTGACATTGTGCTTTGCTTGTATATCACTGTGTATTATTTACTGAAAAATATAGGTAGTTGAGTAGTTATTATTATCGTTATTAATGTTCTCTATCAAAGTCCTTTTCTCCTGCAGTGGCCAGGAATATCAGAACTTACCTGGCACAGGGGACACCACCACCACCATGCCCTATAGTTCGACAGATCCAAACTGAGAGATTGTTTTCGTCTTTGGGTAAGAACCCTGTTGCCGCCACATCTACCAGTATCCAGATTTGAATACCTTACTTTATAATACATGAATCAATACATCGGTAGTTTAAAGTTTTTAGCATGTTTTGCTGAACTTAAGCAAGCTGTAGCTACTTCACGTGTTAATAATATTGGAGGGAAAATGTATGGAAGGAAATCTGAACACACAAAAAAAAAATTAATTTACAATTCTAAGGAGAAAAGGAATAAGAACACAGAAGACACTTTACAAAACTTATTTACAGTTTATATAGAAATTGATTTTTCCTACAGCTTTAGTGTCACTGATAGGAAGTGGTTTTTGTTGATCAGTTGTTATTTGCACAGGCCCAGAACCCGCTACGTAACCCCCATCCTCTTTTCCAACTAATGCTTTCTCTCACATTTTGTGTGTGGAAGTACAGTTGGACACAGGTTTCCCTGGTACACAGTCTTGCGAGACTTCGGAAAATTAGATGGGGGGGAGAACCCCTTCTCTGCTAACAAGAGTTCCACCAATAAGTTCTGGAGTTCGTTTGGTGGGCGGAGTTATTAGGAATGGTTGGAGAAAGACGCACACACACACACACACACACACGGAGTAAAAAAAATCTGAGCAGTTTATATCGTTGTAATGAAGATTGTTTTCTCACTTGTAATATAAGTTTGTTCATTAAGGTTCCATTTAACTTAAGGCTAAGACGTTATCTTACAACCGTGTCTATTATTATATATCGGTCATATTCATTACACAATACTTAAAATTTATCAACATT
>NC_087223.1:14197681-14240181 GCF_015104395.2 Macrobrachium nipponense
TTCAATTTTTTTTTTTTTTTTTTTTTTTAGCAAAGAGAGAGCCGCCAATTGCCTACAGATTGGTTTGAATAGGTAACTGGTTACAGTTGCTCTATGTGTTACAAATAAAAATTGAGCATTTTTACTGGACATTCATTTGAGTTAAGGCCTTGATTATACCGAAAAATTATAGCAAAATCTCGTACTGATACCAGTCTTCATTACAGTGTTATTGACCAAAAACTTGACTGCACTGTCTGTGAAACCCACAGTAAGAGAGCTTTACCAATTACAAATAAACATTAACTTTTATCTGAAATGTTTTTAATTATACGTTTTGAAGTTAACTGTAATTGCGGTTGTTTTTTATTTATACTTAATGGTAATTGTAATTGTAACTGAAAAGTTCAAATAATAAAGTACTTTATTTGAAATTGTTATCCTAGAGCAGCCTCTTACTTTTCGAGAACTCATCTTAACCAAATGCAACAGAGAGATGTTTTGAGTCGCTACCCATTTTATTTATTATATTATTAAGGGAGAATCTTAACAAGCCAGCTACCAATTCTAAAAAAAATTTTATTCCATTTATTTCCTTTTTTGTGCAAAAAGTTTTTAGATTTTTTTTCTTCTAATATTTAAGTTTTGTATTTCAGTATCATTGAAGTTGTAATTGCAATTCGATAACAGGTCAGGTAATTATGATTCTAATTGTAATAGACATAAAACAAACGTAATTACCCCTAACCAGCTTATATTACATAAGATATGCGACAGTAGCTAATTCATACGAAATGGATGAGCATAAAAATAATGAGAACAAAAATAAAAAAAAAATTTTAGCATACATCATGGGAAAAACTGATTGTTAGAAATTCCAGTGATTTTTTTACAACTACACTTCGGACGTATTCGCTTCTCGGGGCGGGACCTGTGAATTGTTTCACCATCTTTAATAAATCGACTTTATCTTTCTCGGGATCTATGTGGTTCTGCACCCTTATTTGGCCAGGCAACCAATTCAAATCCTTTCGACCTTGAAACCATTCCTGGACTACTCTGGCCGTATGGATGGGGCAGCCGTCATGCATGAAAATGACAGGACTAGGTGGAAAGGGATAATTCCGCTGTTGAAGTGAAGGGAGGAAGAAATCCTGAAGAATTTTAACGTATTTTTCACTGGTGAAACCCTTCAGTCTTGGTGATATCACATATACCATGTAAGGAAATCCAGGCCCACACGTTTACGGTTACAAGCCACTCCTGGCTACTTCGTAAATGTTTCCTCGGTGGTATCTGAAGGAAAACAATCTAAATTTTTTTTTACAACAAATTTACGCGTTGCTTTCAGTAAAAGGGAAAAGGGTAATGATATATCGTTTGGGGAAATGTAATGCTAAGTAACAACCCCTGCATTAGGATAATGTTTATTCATCTATGAGGATTAATACTTATTACAAGTTTGCCTCCTCCAACCTCTTATACACTAAAACAGCTCGAAAGCTGATTAGTAGAATTCACGTTAAGAGAAGAACAGCACCACCTTTAGTAAACAGTGTTTCAAAAAGACAATTAACAATGACAGTAATGACCTGAGATGTTGCAATGCCAGTAACAGCCAATCAATCAATCAGTCCAGTAATCGTGTGATTTATATATCACTTTGTTCGGTGATAACGATATCACTGCTGCAGCACCTCTATTACACGCTAACAAGGTTGTCACTCAATCATGGCTAGACTGAGGTGTTGTATAAATTTTGATAGGGCTTCTGTCCTCTGCTAGTAGTATTCGTTAAAGTTTCCAAATGAACAGCAACATATTGTTCTCCAGGCGCAGATCGTCGCTCTACGAGAAAGTGGGCTTTCAATAGGTGTTGTTGCATATCGTCTTGACGTCTCCCCTACAACAGTAAATAAATGGAAAAGGAGGCAACCTTAGACTGGGAAATTGACCGACTTTGGATAGCATTTATTTATTTCATTTATTTATTAATTTTTTAAACTATCAACCTTATAAACCCGTGAAATTATGAAACCTAAATTACAGTTGCCTTGGTCCTGTTGAACTCTAATAGTGATTCTTTCTCTTTACTTCCCAGAATACCAAATAGCGTTCCCATAAGTAAAAACAGGCTATAATTAATCTTGATTATCTAGGTATCTGCATGTTAAATACCTATTTCAGTTCGAAGACCTCCACCGCGAATGACCACCCGTGAGGATAACGACGACATTCGACGAGCAGCATAAGAAGATCCTTTTACCAATACTATTGCTATTTGTGACCGTCTGGCATTAAATGTTTAGGCTATGACGGTGCGAAGACGTCTGCATAAGGCAGGAATACTTCATAGAATTCTTGCCAAGAAGGAATTTCTCGGCATCGTGCTGATAGGCTTGCCTTCGTTCAACGGTTTGCTGGGGAGGATATGGAATTTTGGTCTCGAGTCGTATGCAGTGACGAAAGGTCTTTTACTAACAGAATTCACGGCAGAATACATAACTGAAGACCGAGTAATATAAGGTGAGTTTCTAAAATCATTAATAACAGTCAGACTATAATAATTATAAGCAAGTAATATTATAATCAAAAGATAATAATTTTGTCAATAACCATGTATCCGCTAATTGAATTATATTGCCACGAGAAGTGTGAAAATAAAAATTCTTCATTGAAAACCCTACATTAGTTCTACTATGGCCAGCTTTCAGGCATTAAGCAAATACATTATTAATGTTATGAATAATCACGCAGGCAAACTTATAATATAGAGTACAGCCTGTTTACTGAATTAAAGAATATCATATCATAACGGACTGTTGCAGATCAAAGTTAATGCTATTATAAGTATTAATCTTTGCAGATGAATAAACATTCTTAACTCATTGCAAGGGTTGTTACTTAGCATTTTATTTCCCCAAACGATATAGAATTATTTTCCCTATTACGAAAAGCAAAGCGTGAATTGTTAAAAAATTAGATTTTTTCCTTTCAGATACCACAGAAGAAATTTACGCTTTGGTGACCAGGAAGTGGGCATGTCCACAGTAAACGTGTGGGGCTGGATCTTCTTACATTATAGGATGATATCACCAGGATTGAGTGGAGGCTCACTGGTGAAAAATATTGAAATTCTTCAGGATTTCTAACTTCTTTCACTTCAACAGCGGAATTATTCCTCCCCACCTGCTCCTGTCATTTTCATTCACGACCGCTGCCCCATCCATACGGCCAGAATAGTCCAGGAATGGTTTCAAGGTCGAGAGGATCTGCAATTGCTTACCTGGCCAAGTAAGGATACAGACATGAACCTCACTGAGAATATTTAGGCTAATTTGGTAAAATGTTGGGAGCCTGAGAGGGAGAGGAGACCAGATCAACTTATGAACCTCTGGGAACGCAATGAAACTCTTCCACAACCGACCACAGATCGTCAGAAACATGATCTTCTATGCCTAACAGATTGCAAGAGGTGATCTAGAAGGAAGGTGGCTGGACTTCTCACTAATATTAAAAATAAATGTAAAAATTGAGTGTGTATATTTGGATTACCCCATGGCTTCCGCTGAACTTCCATGTCGTATGATGTAAAAAAAAAAATCGTAAACAGACCTATGCATATCGTTTAGCTCCAGGTCATGATTATTATAATTTATTTATTAGAAAGGTGAATTTGATATTTTAAAGGAGTTCAAAATCTAAAGGGAATTTCGCTATCCTGATTTTTTCTTAAAAAATTATCTAAAAAGAGAACCTAGGCCAATATCATCAAACTACATTTCTCCAAATAGCTCTTTCCACAATGGAAAGGTAAATGACTGAAGGAGCTGTTTAACAATAGAGACGTCTGTCTCTTATCCTCACACGAATGATGATAAGAGCGAAAGGAATTTCTGTCCGTATGATATTAAAACATGTATCACAATTAATATATTAGAAAATATAAGCCAAGTAGATATGTTTACCCGTATCATGTAATAATTATTGTAATGAACGGCGTGTAGGGAATAACCTCTACAGTATATTCAAGAGGGAATACAAACCCAACCATGAATACATGAAACCTCTGAATATCAACAATTATTTATCATTGGCAAACGAATTAAGTTTACCATATGGGAATGTTTAAAAGTTTGCACCAGTTTGGGAGTCCTTTCTTCACTTTCCATTACACGTTGTGGAATTTTCTCAGGACCCTAGTAGTTCATTTGATTCCTCAGTAACGTCTAGTCTCTCTCTCTCTCTCTCTCTCTCTCTCTCTCTCTCTCTCTCTCTCTCTCTCTCTCTCTCTCTCTCTCTCTCCTTTTCATTCTAATGTATTTACAAGAGAGAGTGAGTTTAACCCAATCCTTCTTCATGTAAATGTTGTTGTATTCAGAAAATCTACGGTACTATAATAATATTAGGATAAAAACTAAAAACACGCAGGCATTAAAGACAAACAAGAAAATATTTTAAGTGGATCTTTTCGTTAGCCATACATTCTATCCGCGAGCATATCTATACTTCGTCCACTCATCGGGGTCGCAACAGGCCCACCTTACCCCTAGCCCCCCACCCATTTCAGTTGTAGTAAAGCCAGGCAGAGGACATCGGTAGCTACAGCAAAAGCAAGAAGCTTGTCAGTTTGAATTACATTTTAAAATTCCAAAACCTGTAAGACGGCTTAACAACAAGAACTCTATCCCCGACACCACTCCCCCTGCCCCCCGAAAAAATATATATGCATATATTAGTTTAGTCAAGATTAAAGGGTGTTAATGACATATCAAAACTGAATACTTAGGCAGTGGTATTTCTAGATGACATGTCACTTTAAAGTAGCTAATATGAGAGAGAGAGAGAGAGAGAGAGAGGAGCTAAGGTGTCGGACACTTAAAACACGTTCACAGAGTTTTTGGGTATGTTCAATGAAGTGTTGCTGCGCTTCTCTCTTTAGTAGCCTTATTATATTATTGGTAGGATACGCACTGCAACCGATACTATAAACCTGGCTTACGTGATAAGGTTAAAATATCCTGTTATGATGTTCGTGATTCTCTCCAATACCAATATATAACTAAAAATTTGATCAATTTTAAGTATTGCGTAATGAATATGACCGATATATAATAACAGACACGGTGGTAAGATAACGGCTTAGACGAAAATTAAATGGAATCTTAATAAACAAACTTATATTAAAAGTGAGACAGTAATCTTCGTTACAGCAAAGATTACTGTCTCAGATTTCTTTTTTTTTTTTTTTTTACTCCGTGTGTGTGTGTGTGTGTGTTTCTCCAACCATACCTAATGACTCCTCCCACTGAAAGAATTCCAGAGCTTATTGGTGGAACTCTTGCTAAGAGAGGAAGAGTCCTCCCCCCATCCCCCTCAGTAAACACTGTTACCATATAATTTTTCGAAGTCCCTCAAGAAGGTGTACCAGGGAAACCTGTGTCCAACTGTACCTACCCCTCCTACACCCACCTACCCCGTACCCCTCCATCCCTCAGCCGCTCCCCTCCGTGGAACATGGCTTCCTAATGGTTTGTATATCTGTCAAACTTTACCACAACACAAACATGGTTGCGTTGTTTACATATGTTCTCCCCCAACCAAAACACCAAATTCTCAAAGTTCTCAGTCCCCCATCGCTGTTGGGTAGTGATAGGAGGTAAACAGCAGTTGACCAATAAAAGATATATCACTGCTTCTTCATCAAAAACACTAAAACTGTGGGAAAAAATAAGTTTCCAAGGTAAATATAGGCTAGACTTACTACTTAAAAATACTGTCTTATTATTATTATTATTATTAGTAGTAGTAGTAGTAGTAGTAGTAGTAGTAGTAGTAGTAGTAGTAGTAGTAGTAGTAAAATTCAAATATATACACCTATTTTAACACTATTTGATTATGACCTCTATAGGTGCTCTACTAGCCTGTTTAAGTAGCACGGAAAAAGCTGCTTTTTGGAAAATAGAGAGAAATCTCTACAAATGTAACGCTGCTGAAGTAGCCATTACTATTAATAAAGTGTATTATTATTATTATTATTATTATTATTATTATTATTATTATTATTATTATTATTATTATTATTATTAATGGCTACTTCAGCAGCGGTACACTTGTAGAGATACTTCATTATTTTCCGAAAAGCAGCTTTTTCAGTGCTACTTAAAAAGGCTAGTAGAGCGCCTATAGAGGTCATGATCAAATAGTCAAAATCGTTGTGTATATTTGAATTTTACAGATGAACTATGATACCGTAGTCATCAAAGTCATTAACGATTCTCTCTCTCTCTCTCTCTCTCTCTCTCTCTCTCTCTCTCTCTCTCTCTCTCTCTCTCTCTTGAAGCGAGCTTTCATCTGGAGCTGCCAGACATACTCTAGGCTAGTAAGCTGAGGGTGGACTGCCCTTAGTGTGGTGTCCGTCCTCCTTATATTTCGCTGGTGGTGATAAGTCTCCTTTTTCATTGACGGCTCGAGCCAGGTCTCAAGCCACTTTTGCCGAGTCAATGGTTGCGATGCTGCAGGCTCTGCAGCCGTCTAGACATCCTGAGCTGTGCAGTAACTTTGTTGGACATTGCGTTACGCTGCAGGACGTCACAGCTAATTTGATTTTCATTGGCTGCAAGAGTATCTCATTCGGGGGCGTTGTCTTCTGTAGAGCTGTTATGATCAGTGGTGTCATTGTTGGTTGTAGGTCTTCTCATACTTGTGGGGAGGAGAAATTCTTCCTGCGTCATATTTAGTGTTGGTTATATTTGCTTGATGAGAAGCACCTCCAGCTGGCGTAACTGACGTGCATCAGGGGCCTTCCCAATGATCTTTGTGTTCTGGATGATGAAATCCCAAAGATGGCCTCTAGGTGTTTGGTGCGGAGGTGATTCTTGATAGCCTCTTCATGGGCGTGGCACGAGTCTTTTAGACAGGCGCATGCTAGTCATACCTACGTAGGCGCCGCTGCAATCACGGACTGGGCATGTATATTGGTACACCAAATGTTTGCTACATGAGTTTTCTTACCTGTGGAAAGGGGTTATTTTTTGTAATAAGGTCACGCGTCCTCCGATTCTGGTAGTATATAATCAAGTTGATATTCTTGGTGTCTTTGGTCAGGGATACATTTTCAGAAATAATTTTCTTAACAGAGTCCTCTTCTTCACGGTAATGGAACTCGTGAATACTATATAATACAGATTGATGTTATCCTGGGGGTGGGGCTGTGGGCTCTCACTACCATACCATTTCTCCAGGGCTGTGCGGACTTCCTAACTGATTAATTTATTTGAATATCCGTTATACACAAGAACTTGGGAAGCGCGGTCGAGTTCCTGTTGAGTGTCCTGCCTGGTCAAGCTGTGGGATTTTATTATGAAAAATAACCCCTCTCCACAGGTAAGAGACCCCTGAAGCAGACGCATGTGGTGTACCAGTATACATGCCCATTCCGTGATTGCAGCGCCGCCTACATAGGTATGACTAGCATGCGCCTGTCTAAGAGAGACTAATGCCATGCCCAAGAAGGGGCTATCAAGAATCACACCCGCACCAAACACCAAGAGGCCATCTCCCTGGAAGTCATCATCCAGAACATGAAGATCATCGGGAAGGCCCCTGATGCCCGTTGGTTACGCCTGGTGGAGGCGTTTCTCATTCAGCAAAGAAAACCAACATTGAATACGATGCAGGAAGAATTTCTCCTCCCCACGAGTATGAGAAGACCTGCCACCAACAATGACACCACCATTCACGACAACTACGGGAGACAATGCCCATGAACGAGATACTCCTGCAACAAATGAAAATCAAATTAGCCATGATGTCCTGCAGCGTAACGCAACATCCAACAAAGTTACCGCACAGCTCAGGAGGTCTAGACGGCTGCAGAGCCTGCAGCATCGCAACCATCGACTCCGCGAAAGTGGCTTGAGAACTGGCTCAAGCCACCAATGAAAAAGAAGACTTACCGCCACCAGCCAATAGCAGATCAGCATGGGGCAGACCCCCTGCTGTCGACCCCAAATATATGGAGGACGGGTACCACACCAAGAGCAGTCCACCCTCAGCTTCCCAGCCCGAGGATGTCTGGCAGCTCCTCTGTTGTCTGTGGTATCATAGTTTATCTGTAAAATTCAATTATACACACCAGTTTTGACTGTATTTGATCATGACCTCTATAGCCTGTTTATGTAGCAGGGAAAAAGCCGCTATTTGGAAAATAGAGAAGAATCTCTACGAGTATAACGCTGCTGAAGTAGCCACTACTTTTATAAAGTATGCTTGAGAGGGGGTCTGCTTCGTAAATACACTTATTATTATTATTATTATTATTATTATTATTATTATTAGGGAAAAACTCTCTATCACAAGAGTATATATAATGTTCTAAAGGGTCCACAATAATACAAAGTGTAAAAAGTCCGTGCATAATTTTGAAGACTTTACAGAAAGCTTTCGAACCCTTCCCTGGGTTCATCTTCAGTCCAAATGAACAAAAAGTTATGACAAGTACATTTAAATTTAAAAAACAAGAGTCGTTGAAGATCGTTGACATATCAACAAAAGTCAGAAGGAAACTAAAATTGTGTTCAAATATGAAAATACAATAAGACGTTCCCTCGTAAGAAACAATAACAATGATAAAAATCCCATAGTCCCAGGCGTTTACGAACTACCTTGTATGGATTGTAATTGTAAATATTTTGGTGAAAGTGGACGGGGACTAGATATACGTTTGGGCAAACATAAGCGAGCTTATGAACCACAATCACAAAACAGCACAATAGTAGCACATGCATTCAGGAATGATCATAGACCCAACTGGAACGAGGCTAAAATTATCTTTAAAAGTAACAATGTAAATGTCAGACGACTAGTCGAGGGAGCTGCTATAAGTTTGGGAGAATCATTCAAAGGAAAAAAGTCTTTTGTCAATGAAGACCCATTTGTTAATTTTTTATTACTAGTATGTTTTTAAAAGATTTTAACTGTAGGACAGGCTCTGTTTTTCCCTCTCCTGATGCTGCCTCTGCCTTGCCTCATCCAGTCCAGGTAACCGCTGCCCCGGGGGAGTCTGATAACGGTGCCCAATTTACGCCCTTGGATGAAGGACTTCATGTAATGTTGCAACCACCTGTACGAAGATCCAACAGGATTGCAGCCAGAAGGATTGATAGGGGAGAGGGTATCACATAGTTGTTGTTAACTACCCTCTTTATTTTCACGCCTTGGCCCCTTTAACGAGATAACGACCGTTGTTTCAACGAGTCTTCAACGACTCCTTGGTTTTTAAAGTTTTTTTTTTAACCTTTCTGTAACTTGTCGTAACTTTTTGTTCATGTGGACTGAAGATGAACCCAGGGAAGGGTTCGAAAGATTACTGTAAAGTCTTCAAAATTATACACGGACTTTTTACACTTTGTATTATTGAGGACCCTTTAGAACTATTATTATTATTATTATTATTATTATTATTATTATTATTATTATTATTATTATTATTATTATTATTATTATTATTATTATTATTATTATTATTATTATTATTATTATTATTATTATTATTATTATTATTATTATTATTATTATTCAGGACTATGAATCCTATTAATTTGGAACAAGTACAGTAGGGGCCACTGAATTGAAATTTACGCTTCTAAAGAATATAGTGTTCATTAAGAGAATATCTTAGTATAAAATATGACTTTTAATGTGTATTTTGCTTCTGAAATTCCACTCACGATCAAGAATAGGAATCAATCAAGGACGCAGAAAAGGATAAGTGTTTTGGATAATTTTTCTTAATAGTTACCCATAAACCTTTACTGGTTTGAAATCCGTTTTCTTTTTCTAGAAGTCGTACAGAAAATTGTATGTTTATTTTGCTAAATCAATCATAATATGGAATATATCCATCATTTCTTTTACACAATTATAATATAATTTGCACTTAAGACTTCTCAGTCGTCAACACTTTCTCTTTATTGAAAATACCAACCGAAGGTATTTTTTGACCGGAAGGAAATCTATTGCGAAAATCGACTACTGGAGAAAAATAACATGAGAATGATTGTTGAGTGAGGAGGAGATTGAGGAAATGCAAGATAAGTGCTTGGAGATCAGTATGTTGCGGCAGTGTCTTGGGGGGAGTACATGTGGAAGATTGGCCACATGAGTTGGTTGTGTTTAAGAGGGTTGCTAAACGGTTTGTGGTTTGTAAAAACATTGTGTCATTTTTGCATCAGGAAGGGGTGTATGACAGGGAAGTGTATGTGCCGGTGTTTTCTGTTGAGTCAGCAGTGAGTATGTGTTTGTTGGTGCATGATCGGTTTGTGCATATGGGGAAAAATAACTTGTGGGAGTGCATGAGAGAGAGATTGTATGCGCCTGGGTTGAATAGGATTTGTGTGGATGTGGCTGTTACGTGTGAAGACTGTCAGAGGGGAAAGTATCAGAGTGTGCATGCGAGTCCACCTGTGTTGCGATTGCAGATGAAAGAGTCCACCTGTGTTGCGATTGCAGATGAAAGAGCCGTTTGAAATGCTTGTGATTGATTGTGTTTCGTTGCCAAAGACTGTGAGAGGGCATGAGGGAATGATTGTGATGGTGGATCATATGAGTAAATTTGCCTATGCAGTTCCTATCAAAGATAAAAGGAGTGAAACTGTTGCATGGATGTGTTTTGTGTGTGTGTGTGTTTTTCCAAAAACCACACAAATAGCGGCTTTTTCCCTGCTACGTTGTGGCGGAATCACAAGCTCAAAAACAAGCTGCAGAATCCCCCCCCACATATACCTAATCAGTCCAGCTGCCAAACCCACCCTCAGTCACACTTTCTTCTTTACACAACAAAATACAGCAGGAAAATTGACAAAAAAAAAAAAAAAAAAAAAAAAAAAAACACACACACACACACAAAACACATGTACTTACCAATCAATCCAGTTACTCCCGGCTATCCTGTGCTGTCTGCTGGTCGAGGTTACTAGAACACTAACAACCACAAGACAAAAACCAAGAACCACAACACCACAACCAAAGACCACAACTATAACAACACAACAACAACCAAGGACCACAACAAAACAATACAACAACAGCACAAGAACCACAACAACAACCAAGGAACACAACCCCGACTCGACAACACAGCAAACAACCAAGGAACAACCACAACCCAGCAAACAACAAGGAACTCAACCACAACACAAGAACACTTCACAAACAATTACTAATAAAAAAAAAAACACAAAAAGGCAACACACACACCCACTAACAACCCCAAACTTAACAATAACTAAGAACAACAACAACAACCCTCAACTATAGCTATAACAATCACATACAACCCTCAGGAACTCACGCATAACTCAACAAAAACCTCATAGCACAACAACCCAACAATACAGGCACAACAACTCTTAAGCAACAATATCAAACTAAACAAAACAAACAACAAATCAATAACACGACTCAACTGACTTTCAATTCCTTCAAGACTGCTGCCGACACTACCATCACCAGCTCTCACCAAAGACTGACTGACAAGTCTCACTCAAAACACAGATCTCTAACAGCAAACAGCCCAGAACCTATCAACAACCAATTCAGTCATTAACCATCCATACAGCAATTACACTCTCTCTCTCTCTCTCTCTCTCTCTGTCTCTGTCTCTCTCTCTCTCTCTCTCTCTCTCTCTCTCTCTCACACACACACACAGAGACATTGTCAAATGGAACTTCATAACTCCTCCATATTTCCTCCCCTGTTACATTTGACAATGTCTCCTTTCACTCACAACACCCATACTAAATAGCCTTCCGCAACACCCACAAATGCTCAGATGCAGGTCCCCTGGATCTTGTTTGAGGGCCCTCATACACACTCTCAGTTACACCGCCATCAACTTCTCCCAGATCACTTCCAGTCAGACTACCATTACTATCTCCCTCACTACCATCCCCCCAAATCCCATTCACTATCTCATCTACCCCCTCTAACTCTTGTCCGAACATCTTTCGTAACTCTGCCACCAAATCACTTACCTCATTTACACTCCTGCCAAACTCCCGAAGAGACTCATTCAAACTGCCAACTACATCCTTACTACCTGATTCCCTTCCTGGTGAAACTTCACTAAACCCTGACAATTCAAACCCACACACGCTATATATATCATTCCTTCCCTCAAAGTCATCTGCATTACACTGTGTAGCCTTATCCACCATTTTTACCCTAACACTAACCCCTCTATCATGCAGCTCACGTTTCTCCCTTTCATTCCCTTTCCTTACCTTTTTCCGCTTCCTTCCATACTCAACCAACACCAACTGCCAATCTTCCAGACCCATTTGCTCACTGACACTTGGCTCACATTTATTCACCCTCAACCAATCACTCATCGCATTCTCCCGAACATACTGGGGTACTTCCCTCCACTTACGGACCTGGTAATGGTGTGCCCTAACCTCATCCACACCCCCATCTACTCGCAATTTCCCCAACACATAACTCAATCCACTTGGTCCCACTTCCAAAATCTCAAAAGGCCCTTCAAATTTCTCCCTTACCTTATTCACATTCATTCTCCCTTTCTCAACCACCTCTTTCAACACCTTATCTCCAACCCTAAAACTTTCAAACCTTTCACTCGCTTTCTTCCACAAATCTCGATCACTCTCTGACAGACCCAGCCGCGGGCTAACAATCCTTTCAAAATTCAACACATACTTACAAGGAGACATACCTTTACTCTTCTGCAGTGTGGCGTTATATACCCAAACTGCACGTCCTACATACATATCCCAATCATTGTCGCCTTTACTCATTCGCAAAATCTCAGTCATTGTTCTAACAGTCCTTTCCGCCAAACCATTTGCACTGGGCATATATGGAGTAGAATACACATGGACAATACTCCATTCCTTCAACATTTCTTCAAATTCCCACCCCACAAACTCAGGCCCATTATCACTCAATATTTTTGCCGGCTTACACACACACGTAGGCAACATCACTTGCCCCACCATCCGTGCAACAGTTTCACTCCTCTTATCTTTGATAGGAACAGCATAGGCAGATTTACTCATATGATCCACCATCACAATCATTCCCACATGCCCCCTCACAGTCTTTGGCAACGAAACACAATCAATCACAAGCATTTCAAACGGCTCTTTCATCTGCAATCGCAACACAGGTGGACTCGCATGCACACTCTGATACTTTCCCCTCTGACAGTCTTCACACGTAACAGCCACATCCACACAAATCCTATTCAACCCAGGCGCATACAATCTCTCTCTCATGCACTCCCACAAGTTATTTTTCCCCATATGCACAAACCGATCATGCACCGACAAACACATACTCACTGCTGACTCAACAGAAAACACCGGCATATACACTTCCTGTCATGCACCCCTTCCTGATGCAAAAATTACACAATGTTTTTACAAACCACAAACCGTTTAGCAACCCTCTTAAACACAACCAACTCATGTGGCCAATCTTCCACATGTACTCCCCCCAAGACACTGCCGCAACATACTGATCTCCAAGCACTTATCTTGCATTTCCTCAATCTCCTCCTCACTCAACAAATCATTCTCAATGTTATTTTTCTCCAGTAGTCGATTTTCGCAATAGATTTCCTTCCGGTCAAAAAATACCTTCGGTTGGTATTTTCAATAAAGAGAAAGTGTTGACGACTGAGAAGCCTTAACCCTCTTACGCCGGAGCGGTAAAAAAAAAAAAAAAGTGTCTCCCGTGTGCCGGAGGGGTTTTCGGAGTGAGCGCAGAAGCGGAAAAAATATTTTTTTCAAAAAATCACAGCGCGCTTAGTTTTCAAGATTAAGAGTTCATTTTTGGCTCCTTTTTTTGTCATTGCCTGAAGTGTAGTATGCAACCATCAGAAATGAAAGAAATTATCATTATCATATACAAATAATGCGATATATGATAGCGCAAAAACAAAATTTCATATATAATTGTATTCAAATCGCGCTGTGCGCAAAACGGTTAAAGGTAACAAGTTACTTTTTTTTCGTTGTAATTTACACTAAATTGCGATCATTTTGGTATATAACACATTGTAAAACGATATAAGCAACACAGAGAAAATATTATCACAAAATAATGCATGAATTCGTAACGCGCGGATGTAAACATATATTTTTTTCACAAATTCACCATAAATCTAAATATTGTCCTAGAGACTTCCAATTTCTTTCAAAATGAAGACAAATGATTGAATATTACTATACTGTAAGAGTATTAGCTTTCAATTGCAGTTTTCGACCATATCTGACGAGTTAAAGTTGACCGAATGTCGAATTTTTTTATAATATATATATTTATATGCAATTATTTCGGAAATAAGAAAAGCTACAACCTTCAAATATTTTTCGTTTTATTCTACATGAAATTGGCGCACATTTTCATATATAAAAACTCTATGAAATGCCTAATATGAAACGGAGCAAATATTCCGAGAATGGGACGTACGTATTTCGGAGATTTGTGGCGGAGAATCTGCGTGCGGAGGGAAGGAAAGATTTTTTTTAAAATTCACCATAAATCTAAATATTTTGCTAGAGACTTCGAATTTGTTTCAAGATGAAGATATATGACTGAATATTACTAGACTGTAAGAGTTTTAGCTTACAATTGCGTTTTTCGACCATTTCGGTAGAGTCAAAGTTGACTGAACGTGTTTTTTTTTCTATTTATCGTGATTTATATGCAAATATTTCAAAAATGAGAAAGCTACAACCTTCAATTATTTTTTGTTGTATTCTACATAGAATTGCGCACATTTTCATATATAAAACTTTAATGTAACGGCTCTAATTTAAAATGGTGCAAACATTACCACAATCGCACGTATGATTTTTTCGGAAGAGTTTACCGGACGACGGGACGTAAGGAAAATGTTATTTTTTTCATAAATTCACCATAAATCAAAATATTGTGCTAGAGACTTTTTTCCAATTTGTTGCAAAATGAAGGTAAATGCGTGAATATTACTAGAATATAAGCGTTTTAGCTTACAATTGCGTTTTTTTTCGACCATTGCGGTAGAAGTCAAAGTGACCAAAGGTTGAAATTTTGGCAATTATCGTTATTTATATGAAAATATCTCAAAACTGATAAAAGCTACAACCATGGGTTGTTTTTAGTTGTATTGTGCATGAAATTGCGCACATTTCCATATACAAAACTTTATATAAATGCTAATTTTAAAATGGTGCAAACATTACCACAATCGCATGTATGATTTTTTTCGGAAGAGTTACCGCGCGGACGTAAGGAAAATGTTTTTTCATAAATTCACCATAAATCGAAATATTGTTGCTAGAGACTTCCAATTAGTTGAATTGCAAAATTAAGGTAAATGATTGAATATTACGTAGAATATAAGCGTTTTTAGCTTACAATTGCGTTTTTCGACCATTTCAGTAGAGTCAAAGTTGACCAAAGGTTGAAATTTTGGCAACTTTGTTATTTATATGAAAATATCTCAAAACTGATAAAAGCTACAATCATGAGTATTTTATTGTTGTATTCTACATAAAAATGCGCACATTTTCATATATAATACTTCATGTAACGGCTAATTTACAATGGTTACAAAAAATTATGTCAAAGTGACGAAATAATTTCCGAGATGTGTCACAGATACTTTTAGTAGTCGGCAAGAAAGAAATTCGCGCTTGCGCGCCTGCGTATCGATTGTAAATAAACAAAACAACACCTTGATCCGTGAACTCCAGCATCCCCCAAGGCGCGTGATTCAAAAGTTTTAGGCTGGTAGGCCTATAAGTATTTTTCCGCGAATTTAAAAAAAAACTTTTGTAAGTCGACGTAAAATACGTCCAGTCGGCACATAGGAGACAAAAAATGTCGACGTAAAATACGTCCAGTCGGCGTGAGAGGGTTAAGTGCAAATTATACTATAATTGTGTAAAAGAAATGATGGATATATTCCATATTATGATTGATTTAGCAAAATAAACATACAATTTTCTGTACGACTTCTAGAAAAAGAAAACGGATTTCAAACCAGTAAAGGTTTATGGGTAACTATTAAGAAAAATTATCCAGAACACTTATCCTTTTCTACGTCCTTGATTGATTCCTATTCTTGATCGTGAGTGGAATTTCAGAAACAAAATACACATTAAAAGTCATATTTTATACTAAGATATTCTCTTAATGAACACTATATTCTTTGGAAGCGTAAATTTCAATTCAGTGGCCCCTACTGTACTTGTTCCAAATTAATAGGATTCATAGTCCTGAATAATAATAATAATAATAATAATAATAATAATAACAATAATAATAATAATAATAATAATAATAATAATAATAATAATAAAAATAATATTAATAATAATGATGATGTGTACTTACGAAGCAGACCCTCTCTCAAGCATACTTTATATAAAAGTAGTGGCTACTTCAGCAGCGTTATACTCGTAGAGATTCTTCTCTATTTTCCAAATAGCGGCTTTTTCCCTGCTATGTAAACAGGCTATAGAGGTCATGATCAAATACAGAGTCAAAACCGGTGTGTATAATTGAATTTTACAGATAAACTATACCACAAACATCAGAGTCATTAACAATTCTTCCTCTCTCTCTCTCTCTCTCTCTCTTCTTGAAGCGAGCTTTGGTCTGGAGCTGCCAGACATCCTCGGGTTGGGAAGCTGAGGGTGGACTGCTCTTGGTGTGGTATCCGTCCTTCATATATTTGGGGTCGACAGCAGGGGGTCTGCCCCATGCTGATCTGCTATTGGCTGGTGGCAGTAAGTCTTCTTTTTCATTGGTGGCTTGAGCCAGTTCTCAAGCCACTTTCGCTGAGTCGATGGTTGCGATGCTGCAGGCTCTGCAGCCGTCTAGACCTCCTGAGCTGTGCGGTAACTTTGTTGGACGTAGCGTTACGCTGCGGGACGGTCCCCCCTACGGCTAAGAATTTTGATTTTCATTTGATTGCAGGAGGTAGCCTTTCGTTCGGGGGCATTGTCTCCCGTAGTTTGTCGTGAACGGTGGTGTCATTGTTGGTGGCAGGTCTTCTCATACTCGTGGGAGGAGAAATTCTTCCTGCATTTGTATTCAATTTTGGTATTTGCTGGATGAGAAGCGCCTCCAGCAGGCGTAACCAACGGGCATCAGGGGCCTTCCCGATGATCTTCATGTTCTGGATGACGACTTCCAGGGAGATGGCCTCATGGTGTTTGGTGCGGGTGTGATTCTTGATAGCCCCTTCTTGGGCATGGCATTAGTGTCTCTTAGACAGGCGCATGCTAGTCATACCTATGTAGGCGGCGCTGCAATCACGGAATGGGCATGTATACTGGTACACCACATGCGTCTGCTTCAGGGGTCTCTTACCTGTGGAGAGGGGTTATTTTTCATAATAAAATCCCACAGCTTGACCAGGCAGGACACTCAACAGGAACTCAACCGCGCTTCCCAAGTACTCGTGAATAACAGATATTCAAATAAATTAATCAGTAAGGAAGTCGGCACAGCCCTGGAGAAATGGTACGGTAGTGAGAGCCCACAGCCCCGCCCCCAGGATAACATCAATCTGTATTATATAATCTTCATGAGTTCCATTACCGTGAAGAAGAGGACTCTGTTAAGAAAATTATTTCTGAAAATGTATCCCTGACCAAAGACACCAAGAATATCGACTTGATTATATACTACCAGAATCGGAGGACGCGTGACCTTATTACAAAAAATAACCCCTTTCCACAGGTAAGAAAACCTGTGTAGCAAACATGTGGTGTACCAATATACATGCCCAGTCCGTGATTGCAGCGGCGCCTACGTAGGTATGACTAGCATGCGCCTGTCTAAAAGACTCGTGCCACGCCCATGAAGAGGCTATCAAGAATCACCTCCGCACCAAACACCTAGAGGCCATCTTTGGGATGTCATCATCCAAAACACAAAGATCATCGGGAAGGCCCCTGATGCACGTCAGTTACGCCTGCTGGAGGTGCTTCTCATCAAGCAAATATAACCAACACTAAATATGACACAGGAAGAATTTCTCCTCCCCACGAGTATGAGAAGACCTACAACCAACAATGACACCACCGATCATGACAACTCTACAGAAGACAACGCCCCCGAATGAGATACTCTTGCAGCCAATGAAAATCAAATTAGCTGTGACGTCCTGCAGCGTAACACAATGTCCAACAAAGTTACTGCCACGCTCAGGAGGTCTAGACGGCTGCGAGCCCTGCAGCATCGCAACAATGACTCGGCAAAAGTGGCTTGAGACCTGGCTCAAGCCGTCAATGAAAAAGGAGACTTATCACCACCAGCCAATAGGAGATCAGCAGTGGGGGCAGACCCCCATGCCTGTGGTCCGACCCCCAAAATAAATAAAGAGGACGGACACCGACACCACCAGAACACCTAAGAGCAGTCCACCCTCAGCTTCCTAGCCTAGAGGATGTCTGGCAGCTCCAGACCAAAGCTCGCTTCAAGAAAGAGAGAGAGAGAGAGAGAGAGAGAGAGAGAGAGAGAGAGAGAGAGAGAGAGAATCGTTAATGACTTTGATGACTACGGTATCATAGTTCATCTGTAAAATTCAAATATACACAACGATTTTGACTATTTGATCATGACCTTTATAGGCGCTCTACTAGCCTGTTTAAGTAGCACTGAAAAAGCTGCTTTTCGGAAAATAATGAAGTATCTCTACATGTGTACCGCTGCTGAAGTAGCCATTAATTTTAATAAAATAATAATAATAACTAATAATAATAATAATAATAATAATAATAATAATAATATTATTATTATTATTATTGAAAGATATTGCTTGTTTGAAAGAGGGTCTCCTTCCAATATATTATTATTATTATTATTATTATCTGGGTGGTATTTATAGTGTGGGGTTCCGGGTTGCATCCTGCCTCCTTAGGAGTCCATCACTTTTCTTACTATGTGTGCCGTTTCTAGGATCACACTCTTCTGCATGAGACCTGGAGCTACTTCAGCCCTCTACGTTTTCTAGATTTTTCCTTTTCAGGGATCTTGGGATCGTGCCTAGTGCTCCTATGATTATGGGTACGATTTCCACTGGCATATCCCATATCCTTCTATTTCTATTTCAGATCTGATACTTATCCATTTTTTTTCCTTCTCTTTCTCTTCAACTCTGGTGTCCCAAACTCATTGATGTCGCAATACCATGGGACACCAGAGTTGAAGAGAAAGAGAGGGAAAAAATGGATAAGTATCAAGATCTGAAAATAGAAATAAGAAGGATATGGGATATGCCAGTGGAAATCGTACCCATAATCATAGGAGCACTAGGCACGATCCAAAGATCCCTGAAAAGGAATCTAGAAAAACTAGAGGCTGAAGTAGCTCCAGTCTCATGCAGAAGTGTGTGATCCTAGAAACGGCACACATAGTAAGAAAAGTGATGGACTCCTAAGGAGGCAGGATGCAACCCGGAACCCCACACTATAAATACCACCCAGTCGAATTGGAGGACTGTGATAGAGCAAAAAAAAAAAAAAAATAATAAAAAAAAATAATAATAATAATAATATATTGGAAGGAGACCCTCTTTCAAACAAGCAATATCTTTCAATAATCTTTCAATAATAATAATAATAATAATAATAATAATAATAATAATAATAACTAATAATAATAATAATAATAAATAATAATAATAATAATAATATACTTTATTAATAGTAATGGCTACTTCAGCAGCGTTACATTTGTAGAGATTTCTCTCTATTTTCCAAAAAGCGGCTTTTTCTGTGCTACTTAAACAAACAGGGCTTTTTTTTAGTAGCACCTATAGAGGTCATAATCAAAAAATAGTGTCAAAAATAGGTGTAGAATATGAATTTACTACTACAATACTCTACTACTACTACTACTACTATACTACTCTACTACTACTTACGACTACTACTACTACTACTACTACTACTACTAATAATAATAATAATAATAATAATAAGACAGTATTTCTAAGTAGTAAGTCTACGCCTACATTTACCTTGGAAATTTATTTTTGATGAAGAAGTAATGATATATCTTTTATCGGTCAACAGTTATTTACCTCCCATTTCTACCCAACAGCAATGGGGGACTTTGAGAACTTTGAGAATTTGGTGTTTTGGTTGGGGGAGAACACATGTAAACAACGCAACCATGTTTGTGTTGTGGTAAAGTTCGACAGATATACAAACCATTAGGAAGCCATGTTCCACGGAGGGGAGCGGCTGAGGGACGTAGGGGTACGGGGTAGGTAGGTGTAGGAGGGGTAGGTACTTCCACACACAAAATGTGAGAGAAGGCACTAATTGGAAAGGAGGATGGGGGTTAGGTAGTGGGTTCTGGGCCTGTGCAAGTAACAATTGATCAACAAAAACCACTTCCTATCAGTGACACTAAAGCTGTAGGAAAACTCAATTTCTATAGAAACTGTAAATTAGTTTTGTAAAGTGTCTTCTGTGTTCTTATCCCTTTTCTCCTTAGAATTGTAAATAATTTTTTTTTTTTTTTTTTTTCAAATTACCTTCCATACATTTTCCCTCCAATATTAACACGTGAAGTAGCTACAGCTTGCTGGAGGTGGCAGAACGAGGGAAGCTTCCTGGACATGGAGACCAGCATACATTCATGAAGGTTTTGCTCTGTAAATAGTTGCTTTTGGAAAGGAAAATGTATTGAGGACTCCCTCTGGTTACGAGCCTAATAAAGTTGAGAGAATCTACAATAAGGTTTCTTCAAGCACCAGCAAAATCTTGAAATAAATACAAGAGGAGTGCATGCTGCATGTTAAGGTAAGCGGGTAGCGTATGCTTAATGTGTTATTTTAGAGATTGGGTGTTACTGAATTCATTGGGAAAATCACGGGTACATCTAAGCCCGTATTCCGTGGTGAACTAGACTGTGGCAGTTGACGTTTTTCTATAGAATTTTACCTCCTGAACAAGAATTTAAAGTAATATTTTTCTGGTCGGCTGTAATTAACCTGTAATTTACCTTTGAACTCTATCCTACAGTAAGGGGGACCGATGGGAATGCGGGTTTTTGGTGGGGTACAACACTTGGGAGAATTATGCCTTTCAATGTTGTTGCACATAAACTCATCATTGGGAGAGAGAAAATTTATTTACAATAATTATCACAGGAATTGCAATAATATGACAGATGATCTTAGTTCAATAACAGATATCCTTTGCAGCATCGCCTGTGTGCAAGTTTTCAGAATGCTTAACTGCATTTGCCCGTTTCACGGCGTGCTCTCTGTAGGAATGAATTAATTTCCCTACTGACTATTGTTCTCGGTAACCTAAAGCAAGAAGTCATTCTTTTTATGCTAGAGTTCTCAGGTAGACCGGGCAGTGGGGTTTATTCAAAGGATAGCTTAAGAGATAATTCCTTTAAACTTTGTGGTTTAATAGGCTTGGCCCACCTGCATATCGCCTGTCAAAGGTAACAGGAAAAGTGGTAGCATCTTTCGGAACAGTTGTCACGTTTATAAATGAGATTTCTCAGTTACGTAATAGTCGCGCACAGGCGCGCTACGTAATCCTTGCGTCATTCAAGCTATTTTTAGAGACCTAACGGCATTTTACTGATGGCAGAGAAGCGACCGTCGTCTCCTGGCCCCCAGCTGGCGGACCTACCCTCTCCCGACGAGCAGGGCTTCCAGATGGTTCAGAAAAAGCGAAAGAAAGCTTTGCAGACCATTTTTGATATATCTCGCCTCTCGAACCCAGCACCGACTTCGACCGAATTCCAAACATTACCCAAGTTTAAGGCAGTAGCACCGCAAGGCCAGACGTCATATGCAGCTGTATTAGCCCTGGAGAAGAAGCACCCTGAAGCCAAACTTCATGCAAGACCTAATTTGAGAGGGGAATTTATTATTTGAAGGACAAACGATCAGCTGACCTCCTTATCAACGATCCCTCCTGCCTTCTGCTGGATCCTGCTGAGAAAATCATGAAGGGGATGATTTGCAAAGTCCCCAAGTACATCACCATTGACAGAATTCTGCAAGTACCGAACGTTCTGAGTGCAACAAGATGCACTGTAAAGAAAGACATGGAGACGACTGAGGAAACCCTGAAGGTGGAAGCCACCTTCAAAGGGAAAATCCCACCCTTTATAGATCTTGGAATCCTCGGTACCTATCAAACGGAAGCCTTTTGTTCCCGAGCCTCTGAGGTGCTTCAAGTGTCAGAGGTACGGCCATCACAAGAGAGAGTGTACTTCCCACCACGTCTGCGGGATATGTAGCCAACGACACGAGACTGAAGTATGCCTTCAAAAATTCAAAACAAAGGGCCACACAGTTGCCCAATGCCCCAACTGCCACCAGTCGCACCACGCATGGTTTAAGGGATGCCCTGTAAGACTAGAGAAGATCTGGAGGATAAAGGGCATTTCCCCACCGCCAGCAAGACCTCGACAGCGACAACCATCGCCCCCAAGACGACCACCATGCCAACCACGTATCGATCCAAGAACGAATCGACCACCTCCACCACAAACTCTTCAACCTTCCCCTGCAGAACACCCCAAACCTCGTCATCATATCCCAGACCCTACATCCTTTCCTTCCCTCCAACCTCCAATTCCCAAACCCCGTCCAACCCCCCCGACCCCTAAGGTTATTCCCTCAACCTCTCAGTCAATTCCCCCAACCCCTCAGGTTACTCCCCCAGCCTTTGCACCGCCGACAACGCCGACTCCTGCTCGTGTTGAAGCAGGAACTCAGACGGAAGAAGCTACGAATCGAAGAAATGGAAATCCAGACACCTGCTGTAGCTCACCATTTACACAAGGAAATGGGAACACAAACGGAGGAGTTCCCAGTTAAAAAAGACATGGATGTCCAGACCGGCAAAAAAAAGCAAAACTCAAATCCGTCGCCTCTGGAAGTGAATTCCGCTTCGTAGGGGAACAAGGGATAAACAAGCTCCTGATGACCTATGACGAATTCAATGCCTTCATTCATAGAGCTTTATCCGACAAGCATTACACTTTCAACGACCGACTGTTTACAGAGATCTTCCAGGAAGCCCTCAACTTTGAGATCTCCCTCCCAGATGATTTCCTCCAATCTGAATTTCGTCACGAATCCTCAAAGGCAATTACCTCTGCAATAGAACGATCATCAACTGTTCTCTGAGCTCGTCCACGTTCTGTTGGACCTAGAGATCAGTTCCAGATGACCTCCTTCGAGAAAAGTGCTGTTTATAGCATTAACTGCTTTTTCTTTTACTAAACAATCCTCCTTTCCCCTCCGTTTTTCAGCCGCCTCACGTCCAATGACCGAATATTTCAACTGTCACTCTAACTACCGCTTAAGCTGTTGTTTACTTTTGTTTTGCTTTCTCTAAAACTTATAATCTTGAACTCCATAGATTAATGTGCTTTTTTTCCGTTTTTCTACGACTATAAATTTTTCTTTTTCCTTACTGGCTATCTCTGACTCGCCAGGACTCGCTACTATCGATCTTTATCTCCTACTAATGGGTACCTTAGGGTTTAAAGGGGTTTGTAACCTTGCCTGTTCACCTTTCCTTTCCTTTTTCAAATCATACCATTTCACGTGCATAACCCATAGAATCATAAATAAAGGCTCACCTCATATCCTTAAAAATCACCTTTCCACATCCAAAATTCAAATGACCTACGGGCTGCTCTATGAGCAAGAGCTCGTGCTGGCATAAAGCCAGCTTAATTAACAACAACAACAACAGATTTCTCATTTTATTTACAAATAAAATTATAATCACAATATGTGAACGCTTAAGTTCAGCAAAAAAATGATAAAAACTTTAAACTACCGATGTATTGATTCATGTATTATAAAGTAAGGTATTCAAATCTGGATACTGGTAGATGTGACGGTAACAGGGTTCTTACCCAAAGATGAAAACAATCTCTCAGTTTAGATCTGTCGAACTATAGGGCATGGTGGTGGTGGTGTCCCCTGTGCCAGTTAAATTCTGATATTCCTGGCCACTGCAGGAGAAAAGGACTTTGATAGAGAACATTAATAATGATAATAATAACAACTCAACTACCTATATTTTTCAGTAAATAATCCACAGTGATATACAAACAAAGCACAATGTCAGAATGACTTAACAAGAGTTCACATGTCTGTTAACTGTAGCTACATGTCTCTGGTTACAGACTGTTTAAACCAGTTTCCAGTCATTCTTTATAGGATTGTGGTCAGTTATGTCATAAATTTATGTGTGTGTGTGTGTGTGTGTGTTGGATTCTTAACTGTGAGTAAAGTTAAAAAGGTTGGTCTACACGGTTCTGTCAAGTCCTACTGAAGGACTCACAGAAACACCGGTACTGTCATAAATTTTCCCTCTAACTAGGATGGTTATGTCCCAAGATGGTGTAGGAGTATTATAGCGTGCATGACCTTAAGGGCGGAATCAACAAACGTCTAAGCCTTTACAAACCTGTTACATATATCAAGTTGTAGGCAATGAGATAGGGGAAGGAACTGGTTGCGTGTGACGTCATGTCTGAGGTGTTTATGTGATTTGTTTCTGGTTTATTGTATCTCCTATAAAACCGAAATTTATGGTTAACTCCAGCAACACCACAGCAACTCTCACCGATAGATGTTTTGTAATTATCGTGTTTTAGTTTTACTGCAACGTGGAAGCTAATGGTTTCTTTGCACAAACGAGGCATTGGACTTGGTGCAAACAGAAATTGGTGATCATATTATCCCTATTGCTCAAAGATTTGATAGCACTGTAGGGGCATTTGCTGCATTAGGGACATGGCTTCCTGTGGGGTTGGCAATAACCCACCATCCTCATTCAGTGTGGCAGTCGCCTAACCTTAACAGTAGATAAGATTAATTGCAAATAATGAAACTTTTTATGATAAATTGATTATTGGGATATTTAATTACTGTTAAGCCTTCCCACATCTTTGAAGGTGGTCATGAAGAACAGGTATGCACTAGAAGGTAAATATCCCAACACCACCTGACAGGAAATATATATTCCAACCAGTGCTGCCAATGAAATTTTTCAATTTCCCCCACGACCTCAGTGAAAATTCCCCCAGTTTCAACTAAAATCCCCCAGATTGTAATAAAACTAACATTTAGTTAAATGAAGTATATTTAAAATATAAGAAAGGTATTAGTTTACATATCAATGGTGGTTAATCAAGTGCTTATTCCTGCTCTTCTTTTGCCCATAAATTCATAATAAAAATAAAATTTAGTTAAATGAAGTACATTTTAATAAGTTTAGGCCTACATATCAATGGTTAAGGCAAGTGCTATTCCTGCTCTTCTTCTTCCTCTAAATTCATTGTTATATTATTTTCTTTCAAACGTTTAACCCTTAAACGCCAAGCTGCTATTTGCCAAAGTGTCTCTCGTATGCCAGCGGCGTTCGGGAGTTATAGTGCCGAAGCAGAAAAAAAGTTTTTTTTCAAAAAATCACAGCACGCTTAGTTTTTAAGATTAAGAGTTCATTTTAGGCTCCTTATTTTGTCATTGCCTGAAGGTTAGTATGCAACAAACAGAAATGAAAAAAACATCATTATCATATATAAATTTTGGAATATATGACGGCACAAAAAAATTCGCGCTGTGAGCAAAACGGTTAAAGTTAGTGAGTTAATTTTTTTTTTCGTTGTATTGTACACTAAATTGCAATGATTTTGGTATATAACAAATTGTAAAACGATCAAAGCAACACATAGAAAATATCATCACAAAATGATGCATGAATCGTAACGCACAGATGTAAAAAACATTTTCTTTCAAAAATTCACCATAAATCGAAATATCGTGCTAGAGACCTCCAATTTGTTGCAAAATGAAGGTAATTGATTGAATATTACTAAACTGTAAGTGTTTTAGCTTCCAATTGCAGTTTTTTTACCATTTCGGTCGAGTTAAAGTTGACCAAAGGTCGAATTTTTTCTATTTATCGTGATTTATATGAAAATATTTCAAAACTGATAAAAGCTACAACCATGTGTTATTTTTGTTGTATTTTACATGAAATTTCACACATTTTCATATATAGAACTTTATGTAACGGCTAATATAAAACGGTGTAAACATTACAACAAACTGACAAAAGAATTTCTGAGATTTTCGGCAGAGTTACCGCGCGGACGTAAGGAAAGTTTTTTTCAAAAATTCACCATCGATCGAAATATTAGGCTAGACTTCCAAATTGTTGCAAAATGAAGGCAAATGATTGCATATTACTAGAATATAAGAGTTTTATCTTACAATTGCGTTTAACGACCATTTTGGTCGAGTCAAAGTTGACCGAAGGTTGAAATTTTGGCACTTATCGTGATTTATATGAAAATATTTCAAAACTGATAAAAGCTACAACCATGATTTATTTTTTGTTGTATTCTACATAAAATTGCATACATTTTTATATATAAAACTATATAACGGCTAATATAAAACGGTGCAAAAATTAAGACATAGGGACAAAAGAATTTCTGATGCTTTTGTTGCGAGAAGAAAGAAATTCGCACATACGCGCCTGGGTAATGCTTGTAAAGAAAACAGTTTCATCCGTGAACTCCCAGCATCCCTCAAGGTGCGTGATTTAAAATTTTTCCCAAACTTGGCCTATAACTATTTTTCCGCAAATATTTAAAAAACTTTTTGCACTCAACGTATCGTACATCGATTAAGCACCCGACAGACAATTTTAGTCGATGTAAAATACATTCAGTCGGTGTTTAAGGGTAAATGTACTTGGCACTTGTTATTCCTTTTTCTACATCACTAATTAATGCCTTTCTTGGTTTCCAATTAGTACAGTCTGAAGTGTTTTTCGTGATTGATTGTTTGGCCAAAATTCTATCAGCTACTGTTTGTGCTTTTAATGAATTAGTTTTCCTAGTTTTAATGTTGTTCACTTTTGAAAATATGTGCTCTACACACGCTGAGGAATGTGGAAAACACAATAGATTTGTCATAAATTCAGAAATTAGTGCAAACTAATTTCTGAATTTATGCCATCTTTGATAGAACGTAAATTATACCAGTACTGCGGTATGTTGTCACTAGCGATAGGTAACACTTTAGCTGTGAGCCGATAACTAATCCACTGATCGTCAAGTTCATTCACTTGAGCTGGTGGTGCTAAATTAGGGAAATTGCTTGCAATTCCAGTTATGGCGGAAGACTTACGTTTGATGCAATTGCTGGATCAAAACATTTAGCTTGGCAATTACACTGTCTTCATCAAATGGAAATCTCTTCCTTATTTGAATGCAGCGTTCAACAAGAAATTTCAAGCAGTCATTCTTGAATCTTTTCAAAATATCACTTGGTAATGGTTCATTTATTAGTTGTGTCATCGCTAGTCATCCCAGCTAAATGTTATCATGACTTTTGTGATTATTTTTATTACTTGGATCAATCTCTGAAGGCTTGACACGTTCAATTATTGCCTCTAACACAAAACAACTTGGAATATTTCTATATTCAGACATTACTATAAAATATAAGTTGTGCAATCAAAATTGCTGAGATTGAAATTCTATATTAAGTGAGTTCACTTTTCATAAGATATATTGCAGAAAAAGGAGCATGTGCCGTGTACCACAATTGCTCAATGTTTCATACACTCTTCGAGCTCCATCAATTTTATCCACTTTTGTTTCACTCTGAAAATCAATAGTAGCACATCATAGTTCTCAATGATAACACTTTTAACATTTTCCCTTGAAAGCCATCTAGTTTGTGCTAGCTTAGGAATGTTGTGCTTAGGTGCAGAAACTGCTCCCTGAATCAACTCAAAATAGTTTTGTCGTTTGCTACAGCGACTAAAGTAAGAGGTTAAGTCTTTCAGAAAGGCTTCAAAATATGAAGGCAAAACACTTATTGCATGGCTGTCACACAGAGCAAAACACCGGTGTACATAGCCCATGACAAACACTGAAGGCAAATCATCTTTCAATAATTTCAGAAGCCATTCTTTGACCCTATCACTGACGAACAATTATAAGCTGCTAAACCAATTGAACGCGTTCAATACTCGTTCTGACTGCATTCACTTCTTATATAGTTATGTATCATTCTTCATTGAGAATTTTATATTTAAATGATTTAACATCCATTTCAAAACTAGGCTATCTCTTAAAAGAACGCAATTTAAGCGATATATTTATCTTATTGCTTAATTCCCCAAGGTTTGGTAGCACTGATCTCAACACTACCTTACAGGAAATGTGAAGTGTCAACTAATTAACCTAACTGCTGCAACTACAATGAGCTAATAATAAAATGTGTACGTTTAATTAGGTTCAGCATTAGGCTGTCCTTCCAAAATGATACCATTTAGATTTTTCCTTCAGAAATTTATTCGGAACTGAATGTCCTGACAGATTAAATCTCATACATTATAAAGATAAGAGAAAGTTATATAATTTCTCTGTCATTTATTCACAATTTGTATAAAGACAAAGTTACTGAGTGATAAATAGTATTTTGTGTTTAGTACCAAAATTACATCTAAGCCCCATCGCTACAAAAGGTAGGTAATCTCAATAGTTCAGTCCCGTTTCTATACACGGTCGCCATTTTGGACGAGTTGTTTCCATCTTCCTCCACACGTGTCTCCATTTCTTACTTGGGCTTCGTCGTCGTCTTCTGTCCTGCACTTCCATCTCCACTGTGCTTGTCTCAGTAGCCCATATAACCCAAAATCCTTGTTGTTAAAGATTAAGCTGGCTTTATGCCAGCACGGGCTCTTGCTCAAAAGTCCAAAACTAAAGACGGCTACGGCCTTCAGATAAGAAGCTGCGCTATGCACCTTTGTGAGGACCATAGTTTAAGACAGGTAGCTGGGTACTGATGATTTATTTACTGTTGTTGTTTAAGATTAAGCTGGCTTTATGCCAGCACGGGCTCTTGCTCAAGAGCAGCCCGTAGTTTTATTTACAGACAAACTGGGTTGACATAGACAGGTGCGGACGGATAAGTAGTACCGACTCACACCGGGAGCAGAAATGACTCCTGAGACTAGATTTAAGTTTTCTTACAAACATACATTTAAAGATAATAAGGCGTACAAATAATGGAATTACATGTGTTATACATCGGCGGAAAGGCTGCGGAACGCTCTATCGGATGGAAGTAAGAACAACGTGACTTGATGATTAGATACAATAAAATATAGGGATAAACGTTGTCCTTACACCTTCATGCTCCCAAAATTCGGAGCGCTTACAGTTTAGTTGCCCACGGGTTTCGTCTGCTAGGAAATTGGCGGAGAAATACAAACAAGATGGCGGACGGTTTGTTTTGGCGCAAGGTTTGAAAACATGCGTATTGTCAGAAAACCCTAAAACCTATAAAAACGGTAATGGGGGACCCTTTTGGGAAGCGGGGTTTTTGGGTGGGGGGAGAACACACGAGTTTTGGTTAAAAGTTAATGAAAACGGTAAGGGGGGACCTATTGGGAAACCGGGGTTTATGGGTGGGGGGAGACACAGACGACGACAATGAACACGAAAAATCACGAAACCCTAGCAGACGAAACGCGTGGGCAACTAAACTGTAGGAGCTCCCATACCAACTAAAATGTAGATCCCGTTCCCCGTTGTGTTAGGCTAACCAAACGACGACAATGAACAAGAAAAACCACGAAACCCTAGCAGACGAAACCAGTGGCCAACTAATCTGTAGGAGCTCCCGGCCTAGGCTACTAAACTGTCCCCCTACTCAACATTCGTAGACCGAACATATGGGCTATTAGCCTAATAGAACGTTCATGCATGAAATGCGGTACCTGGCCAACTGAAGTGATCGTAACCAAACAAACCAACCTAACCAAACTTAGGCCGCGTGCCCTTACCTGGCCGGGGGGCTTCGCCCCCTTGGACCCCCCAGTATAGTATATTAACAGTGATTGCTACCTAACCAAGGGAACCAACCTAACCAAAGTTAGTCTCCACGTCCTTACCTAGCCGGGGGCCCCAGTATAGTATATTAACAGTGATTGCGACCTAACCAAAGGAACCAACCTAACCAAACTTAGTCTGCATGTCCTTACCTGGCCGGGGGGCGGACCCCCCCTGTGTAGTATGTTAACAGTTTTTAATACCTAACCAATAAAACTTGTCTTTACGGATGGCTGGCACCCGTATGTCCTTACTGATATCTAAACAAAGTGAATATTTCCGAGAATACACTGGTTAAAGTCAAGGCCACGTTGTTTGTTCGAACACGTGGACTGCTAGGAAATGTGAATGTTCGGATGTGTTGAGCGGCCCTGACTTCAGCTTAGCGGGAAATACAATGGCGTGCTTTATTACGGCGAAGTAATGAACATAAAGTGCATTTACATTGATAAGCTTACCTTGGAGATGTTGCGAGTCGTCAAATGATTGGCCGGTTCCCCCCCGCCCCCAGAAATATAGAACTTAATAAAGAAAATCGGAGTCGTTCAAATCGGGGTACAGGATTTTTTTTTTTTTCTTTCTTGGCGGGACGGTTGTTTTCCGAGATGACTGAAAACTTTCCCCTTTTTTCAAAAGTCCGACGGTGCCTTCATTACAGTCCTTACACAAGCCACTAAAATCACCCAGTAGGCCTGTTTTCATTAAATAAATAATGAGCGATCGTTCATCGCGACACAAAATGTAGATGTCTTCCAGAGTGACGGGAACGGCGGCAGCGAAATTCACGTGTGAAGGACACGAAAAATTATCGGCAGAAGAAGACATGGTAATTATGATCGTAGCACTGTACAAGCTGAGAAGCAGGAACAGACTGAGGGCGAAGGGTCGGGCAGGGTCGGGCAAGGTCCGTTCCAGGTACTAGTTATCTTGGCGGACGGATTAAGGGCCAAGTAGACGGAAAATAAATATCAAAGAATGTAAAAAAATGAAGGTCCTACAGATTAGTTGGCCAATGATAAAAATATCAAAGAATGTAAAAAAAAAAAAATGTATCTCCTACAGATTAGGTGGGCAAGGCTAAAAATTTAGATTAATGTAAAAAAAAAAAAAAGTGGAGCTCCTACACATTAGTTGAGCAAGGGTAAAAATATCGAATAATGTAAAACAAAAGTGGAGCTCCTACAGATTTGTTGGGCAAGGGTAAAAATATCGAATAATTTAAAAATATCGAATAACGTAAAATAAAGTGGAGCTCCTAAAGATTAATTGGGCAAGGGACTAATACCAACAGGATGGCTGCCGTTTGTTTTGGATTTCATGTTGTTGCATGTTCGGGTTCGGGCCGGCTGCGGGACGTCTGCGATAACTACTTACCTTGGCGGAGTGATTAAAGACCGGGCAAAATGGTGTTATGCGGCCCGGGCAACTAAACTGTAATCAACCCCAAAATTCAATAGTGGGATTTCCTAACAACTAACACTAAGATAGAAAGCAAGGTGGACAGATCCTACAATTCCAGAACCATTACCCCAAATAACAAAAGGCATAGAATAAAAGTTGTCCAGAATTCCAAAATATACCCGAAAAGTCACTTATCCGACCAATTTACACCAAAATACCATCCGCCAATATTTCCCGTGAAACGTCAATTTTTCTAAGTACCCACTTGATGTGAAGGCTGACACGGCGGTCGTAGCTCCCGTAGTTCTTGAGTTGGCCGCGGACAGGCGCTGTACGTCTGCCCGCCCCCAACGAGGACATTTTAAATCAAACCAATCCTGTATCAGGTTGACCCAGGTCATCCCCAAGGGACATGGATTAACTTCCTTCCAACCAATAAAAACGTGTCCCATGAATATGAATCAGACAATCATACCTGCAGTCACTAAATTTGCCCTTTCCGTTCTCCACCGCCGTCATGGATAGAACACAGGCAGTATTATTTCCCAAAAGTGTTACAGCAGACGATTTCGATAAATATACACATTTGTATATTGGTATTCTTATCGAGTTCCTACGAAACACTGACGAATTTATGAAGTGGTTGTACAGAGAAGGATTACTTGGGGACTATTCGGGGTTGTGTACAACATGCAACACAGCGAACCAAAGGACAGCAGCGACTTTGAAATGTGAATAAGGTAAGTTGTATACTAATGTTTTGGTTATTTCGAAGCCAGTACCAAAGCACGTGTTCGAACAGATCTATCGGCCCGACGGTGGGCACGTAGGAACATACATGATGCTGCATTTTGTATGTAAACTAGTGTTTCGGTTAGTTTGAAGCCAGTACTGAAGCACGTGTTCAAACAGTAAGGCCGTGGTGAACGAGGAAGATGTTTAATGTTACAGTTATGGGCTAGTCGTGTTTTTTGTATGTACTGTGGCTAATTCATTGTAACCCATGTGGCCAGCACGCGCAGCGCAACATTACCTCTTGCCAGAACATGGGGCCTTAGCCTTACATTGCAGCACTTTTGAATCACTAGCCTACATGTAAAACGTCTAGCCTAGGCTACCACTAACCAACATTAAATTAGTTGCTAGGACCTCTTACTTTGCATACATAACTTTGAACCACTACTTTACATGTAAACGATAGACTAGCCTAGGCTACGACTAACCAGAATTACTAATAATTTGTAAACAGTGAATATGTTTGTGTGTGCTGTCAGTAAGGATGTGGCGGAACAGCGCTTCGTGCTTTATCCGCATATTTAAAGATTCTTGGCAAGCCCAACATGTTCTGGCAAGAGGTAGCCACATCGGTTACAGTGAATTAGCCACAGTACATACAAAAAAACACAACTAGCCTAGGCTATAAATTCCCCCATAACTGTAACATTAAACATCTTCCTCGTTCGCCACGGCCTTACTGTTCGAAAACGTGCTTCAGTACTGGCTTCGAACTAACCGAAACACTAGTTTACATACAAAATGCACCATCATGTATGTTCCTACGTGCCCACCGTCGGGCCGATAGATCTGTTCGAACACGTGCTTCGGTACTGGCTTCGAACTAACCAAAACACTGGTTTACATACATCCACAAATTGCGGCATCATGCATGTTCCTACGTGCCCACCGCCGGGCCGATAGATCTGTTCAAACACGTGCTTTCGTACTGGCTTCGAAATAACCAAAACACTAGTATACAACTTACCTTATTCACATTTCAAAGTCGCTGCTGTCCTTTGGTTCGCTGTGTTGCATGTTGTACACAACCCCGAATAGTCCCCAAGTAACCCTTCTCTGTACAACCACTTCATAAATTCGTCAGTGTTTCGTAGGAACTCGATAAGAATACCAATATACAAATGCGTATATTTATCGATATTGTCTGCTGTAACACTTTTGGGAAATAATACTGCGTGCGTTCTATCCATGACGGCGGTGGAGAACGGAAAGGGCAAATTTAGTGACTGCAGGTATGATTGTCTGATTCATATTCATTGGACACGTTTTTATTGGTTGGAAGGAAGTTAATCCATGTCCCTTGGGGATGACCTGGGTCAACCTGATACAGGATTGGTTTGATTTAAAATGTCCTCGTTGGGGGCGGGCCGACGTACAGCGCCTGTCCGCGGCCAACTTAAGAACTACGGGAGCTACGACCACTGTGTCAGCCTTCACATCAAGTGGGTACCTAGAAAAATTGACGTTTCACGGGAAATATCGGCGGATGGTATTTTGGTGTAAATTGGTCGAATAAGTGACTTTTCGGGTATATTTTGGAATTCTGGACAACTTTTATTTTATGCCTTTTGTTATTTGTGGTAAGGGTTCTGGAATTGTAGGATCTGTCCACCTTGCTTTCTATCTTAGTGTTAGTTGTTAGGAAATCCCACTATTGAATTTTGGGAGCATGAAGGTGTAAGGACAATGCTTTTCCCTATATTTTATTGTATCTAATCATCAAGTCGCGTTGTTCTTACTTCCATCCGATAGAGCGTTCCGCAGCCTTTCCGCCGATGTATAACATGTAATTCCATTATTTGTACGCCTTATTATCTTTAAATGTATGTTTGTAAGAAAACTCAAATCTAGTCTCAGAGTCATTTCTGCTCCCGGTGTGAGTCTGTACTACTTAAACGTCCGCACCTGTCTATGTCAACCCAGTTTGTCTGTAAATAAAACTACGGGCTGCTCTTGAGCAAGAGCCCGTGCTGGCATAAAGCCAGCTTAATCTTAAACAACAACAGTAATTAAATCATCAGTACCCAGCTACCTGTCTTAATCTATGGTCCTCACAAAGGTGTATAGCGCAGCTTCATATCTGAAGGCCGTAGCCGTCTTTAGTTTTGGACTTTTGAGCAAGAGCCCGTGCTGGCATAAAGCCAGCTTAATCTTTAACAACAACAAGGACTTTGGGTTATATGGGCTACTGAGACAAGCACAGTGGAGATGGAAGTGCAGGACAGAAGACGACGACGAAGCCCAAGTAAGAAATGGAGACGTGTGGAGGAAGATTGAAACAACTCGTCCAAAATGGCGACCGTGTATAGAAACGGGACTGAACTATTGAGATTACCTACCTTTTGTAGCGATGGGGCTTAGATGTAATTTTGATAATAAACACAAAATACTATTTATCACTCAGTAACTTTGTCTTTTTACAAATTGTGAATAAATAACAGGGAAATTATATAACTTTCTCATATCTTTATAATTTGTGATATTTAATCGGTCAGGACATTCAGTTCCGAGTAAAATTTGTGAGGAAATTTCTAATTGGTATCATTTTAGAAGGACAGCCTAATGCTGAACCTAATTAAGAATACACACTTTATTATTCGCTCATTGTAGTTGCAGCAGTTAACTTAATTAGTTGACACTACATTTCCTGTAAGGTAGTGTTGAGATCAGTGCTACCAAACCTTGGGGAATTAAGCAATAAGATAAATATATCGCTTAAATTGCGTACTTTTTAAGAGATAGCCTTCAGTTTTGAAATGGATGTTAAATCATTTAAATATAAAATTCTCAACAAAGAATGGTACATACTATTTAAGATCTGAATGCAGTCGGAACGAGTATCGAACGGGTTCAATTGGTTTAGGAGCTTATAATTGTTCGTCAGTGATAAGGTCAAAGAATGGCTTCTTAAATTATTGAAAGATGATTTGCCTTCAGTGTTTGTCATGGGCTGTGTACACCGCTCTTTTGCTCTGTGCGACAGCCATGCAGTAAGTGTTTTGCCTTCATATTTTGAAGCATTTATGAGAGACTTAACCTCTTACTTTAGTTGCTGTAGCAAATGACAAAACTATCTTGTGTTGATTCAGGGAGCAGTTTCTGCACCTAAGCACAACATTCCTTCTCTAGCGCAAACTAGATGGCTTTCAAGGGAAAATGTTATAAGTGTTATCATTGAGAACTATAATGCGCTACTATTGTATTTTCAGAGTGAAACAAAAGTGGATTAAGTTGATGGAGCTCGAAGAGTGTATGAAACATTGAGCACTTTTGTTACGCGGCACATGCTCCTTTTTCTGCAATATATCTTACAAAAAGTGAACTCAATTAATATAGAATTTCAATCTCAGCAATTTTTATTGCACAACTTATATTTTATGGTAATGTCTGAATATAAAAATATTCCAAGTTGTTTTGTGGAAGAGGCAATAATTGAACGTGTCAAGCTTTCAGATATTGAGCCAATTGATAAAAATAATCGCAAAATTCATGATAACATTTACCTGGGAGGACTAGCGATGACACAACTAATAAATAAACCATTACCAAGTGATATTTTGAAAAGATTCAAGAATGACTGCTTGAAATTTCTTGTCGAACACTGCTTTCAAATAAGGAAGAGATTTCCATTTGATGAAGACAGTGTAATTGCCAAGCTAAATATTTTGATCTAGCAATTGCATCAAACGTAAGTCTTCCGCCATAACTGGAATTGCAAGCAATTCCCCTAATTTAGCACCACCAGCTCAAATGAATGAACTTGACAATCAGTGGAGAAGTTATCGGCTCACAGCTAAAGAGTTACCTATCGCTAGTGACAACATACCACAGTACTGGTACAATTTACAATATATCAAAGATGGCATGGGCAATTCCAAGTTTGCACTAATTTCTGAATTAATGACAAACTATTGTGTTTTCCACATTCCTCAGCGTGTGTAGAGTGCATATTTTCAAAAGTGAACAACATTAAAACTAGGAAAACTAATTCATTAAAAGCACAAACAGTAGCTGATAGCATTTTGGCCAAACAATCAGTCAGAAAAAACACTTTAGACTGTACTAATTGGAAACCAAGAAAGGCATTAATTAGTGATGTAGAAAAAGAAATAACAAGTGCCAAGTACATTTACACTTAAAGGCCGACTGGATGTATTTTACGTCGACTAAAATTGTCTGTCGAGTGCTTAATTGATGTACGATACATCGACTGCAAAAAGTTTTTTAAATATTTGCGGAAAAATAGTTATAGGCCTAGTTTGTGAAAAATTTTAAATCACGCACCTTGAGGGATGCTGGGAGTTCACGGATCAACCTGTTGTTTTCTTTGCAAGCGTTACCCAGGCGCGAATTTCTTTCTTCTCGCACTAAAAAGCATCAGCAACACATCTCAGAAATTCTTTTGTCCCTTTGTCTTAATTTTTGCACCAATTTTATATTAGCCGATATATAGAGTTTTATATATAAAAATGTGTGCCATTTCATGTAACATACAACATAAAATATATCATGGTTGTAGCTTTTATCAATTTTGAAATATTTTCATGTAAATCACGATAAGTGCCAAAACTTCAACCTTCGGTCAACTTTGACTCAACCGAAATGGTCGAAAAAGGCAATTGTAAGCTAAAACTCTTACATTCTAGTAATATTCAATCATTTACCTTCATTTTGCAACAAATTGGAAAACTCTAGCACAATATTTCGATTTATTGTGAATTTTTGAAAATACTTTTTCCTTACGTCCACGCGGTAAGTCTGCCGAAAATCTCAGAAATTCTTTTGTCAGTTTGTCGTAGTGTTTGCACCGTTTTATATTAGCCATTACATAAAGTTTTATATGTGAAAATGTGTGCAATTTCATGTAGAATACAACAAAAAACAACCCATGGTTGTAGCTTTTATCAGTTTTGAAATATATAAATCACGATAAGTGCCAAAATTTCAACCTTTGGTCAAATTTGACTCGACCAAAATGGTCTGAAAACGCAATTGTGAGATAAAACTCTTATATTCTAGTAATATGCAATCATTTACCTTCATATTGCAACAAATTGGAAGTCTCTAGCATAATATTTCGATTTAAGGTGAATTTTTGAAAAAAACTTTTTCCTTACATCCGCGTGGTAACTGCCGAAAATCTCGGAAATTCTTTTGTCAGTTTGTTGTAATGTTTGCACTGTTTTATATTAGCAGTTACATAAAGTTCTATATATGAAAATGTGTGAAATTTCATGTAGAATACAAAATTAATAACTCATGGTTGTAGCTTTTATCAGTTTTGAAATATTTTCATATAAATCACTATAAATAGAAAAAATTCGACCTCTGGTC
This sequence comes from Macrobrachium nipponense, assembly GCF_015104395.2. NCBI lineage: Eukaryota > Metazoa > Arthropoda > Malacostraca > Decapoda > Palaemonidae > Macrobrachium > Macrobrachium nipponense. Next base: position 14,235,135 of record NC_087223.1, read on the forward strand.
AGCTTTAACTCGACCGAAATGGTCAAAAACTGCAATTGTAAGCTAAAACACTTACAGTCTAGTAATATTCAATCAATTACCTTCATTTTGCAACAAATTGGAAGTCTCTAGCAAAATATTTCGATTTATGGTGAATTTTTGAAATAATTTTTTTTTTTTTACTTCTGTGCGTTACAAATTCATGCATCATTTTGTGATAATATATTCTATGTGTTGCTTTGATCGTTTTACAATATTTTACATACCAAAATCATTGCAATTTAGTGTACAATACAACGAAAAAAAATTAACTCATTAGCTTTAACCGTTTTGCTCACAGCGTGATTTGTATATATGAAATTTTTTTGCACTGTCATATATTCCAAAATTTATATATGATAATGATATTTTTTTCATTTCTGATGGTTGTATACTAACCTTCAGGCAATGACAAAATAAGGAGCCAAAAATGAACCCTTAACCTTAAAAACTAAGTGTGCTGTAATTTAAAAAAAAAAACTTTTTTCCGCTTCGGCACTAACTCCCGAACGCCGCCGGCATACGAGAGACATTTTGGCAAATAGCAGCTTGGCGTTTAAGGGTTAAACGTATGAAAAAAAAATAATATAGCAACGAATTTAGAGGCAGAAGAAGAGCAGGAATAACACTTGGCTTAACCATTAATATGTAGGCCTAAACTTGATTAAAATGTACTTCATTTAACTAAATTTTATTTTTATTATGAATTATGGGGCAAAAGAAGAGCAGAAAAAACACTTGGATTAACCATTGCTATGTAAGCTTGATTTTAATATACTTAATTTAACTAAATGTTAGTTTTATTACAATCTGGGGGATTTTAGTTGACTCTGGGGGAATTTTCACTGAGGTCCTGGGGGAAATTGAAAAATTTCATTGGTAGCACTGGTTGGAATATATATTTCCTGTCAGGTGGTGTTGGAATATTTGCCTTCTAGTGCATACCTGTTCTTCATGACCACCTTCAAATATGTGGGAAGGCTTGGTGGGTTCCTACCTCAACAGTAATTAAATATCCCAATAATCAATTCTATCATAAAAAGTTTCATTATTTGCAATTAATCTTATCTACTGTTAAGGTTAGGCGGCTGCCACACTGAATGAGGATGGTGGGTTATTGCCAACCCCACAGGAAGCCATGTCCCTACTGCAGCAAATGCCCCTACAGTGCTATCAAATCTTTGAGCAATAGTGATAATATGATCACCAATTTCTGTTTGCACCAAGTCCAATGCCTCGTTTGTGCAAGGAAACCATTAGCTTCCACATTGCAGTAAAACTAAAACACGATAATTACAAAACATCAATTGGTGAGAGTTGCTGTGGTGTTGCTGGAATTAACCATAAATTTCGGTTTTATAGGAGATACAATAAACCAGAAACAAATCACATAAACACCTCAGACATGACGTCACATGCAACTAGTTCCTTCCCCCATCTTATTGCCTACAACTTGATATGTGTAACAAGTTTTTAAAGGCTTAGACGTTTGTTGATTCCGCCCTTAAGGTCATGCACGCTATAATACCCCTACACCATCTTGGGACTTAACCATCCTAGTTAGAGGGAAAATTTCTGACAGTACCAGTGTTTTTGTGAGTCCTTCAGTAGGACTTGACAGAACCGTGAAGACCAACCTTTTTAACTTTACTCACAGTTAAGAATCCAACACACACACACACACAAACAAACAAATTTATGACATAACTGACCACAATCCTATAAAGAATGACTGGAAACTGGTTTAAACAGTCTGTAACCAGAGACGTGTAGCTACAGTTAACAGACAAGCGAACTCTTGTTAAGTCATTTTGACATTGTCCTTTGCTTGTATATCACTGTGGATTATTTACTGAAAAATATAGGTAGTTGAGTTGTTATTATTATCATTATTAATGTTCTCTATCAAAGTCCTTTTCTCCTGCAGTGGCCAGGAATATCAGAACTTAACTGGCACAGGGGACTCCACCACCACCATGCCCTATAGTTGCTCCTGCCATTTTTTCAATGGCAAGGTAAAAACAAAAAAAATGAGGTAAATGAAGCAAAAAGGTCTTAAAGGTCCAGTTATGTTAATTTAATTAATATTTTGGATAAAAGTTACTGGTTGAGACAACTAAGATGATTAATTGCTGTCCTGCCTCCCTCAAGTTAGTAACTTACTTCACCGGAAAACAACCATATGACTATCATGTCTCTCAGGATCTGTAAACACAAAAAAACACTCCCTGTAAAACTGTTTAGGTAAAAGGGAAACTAAATTACTTACGGGAATCCGTGGTAACAAAAACAAAACTCAAAACAGGAATCCGTTCACTAAAAATACCTTCGATGGAATTCGTTTTTTAAATTTAAAAGCACAAACATATTGTTCATAAACTGTGGTAATCCACCAAAACAAAACTTTATAGCTAATAGCCTAATGTGGTAATCCACGATTAACAATCGATGAATTCCCAATAAAAGTGGTAATCCACTGTAAAAACAATTAACGGTAAAAAAAAAGAAACCGAAAACAAAATACGAAAAATCCTAATTTCTTTTGATCCCGAGATTTATTTTTAACAAGGTCTTGAGAAGGGAACTAATTTATATCAATGTATTAAATCATTATGGCTAGGGTATCAAATCAACTCATGTTCAGATGTAAAAAGGCTGACTCACTTCAATACTCTTGCCGTTCACTAAATTACTGTTGCTCCTGCTGCCCCCCAAAGTGGCATAGTGTCGGTATCACTAGGGATTTATCCTTCCATGAGCGAGAGTTGTAAAAATGACAACCATACAACAAGGATTTTGCCTGAGAACTGTCTTGGGTTAGGAACTCCGCTTGCCTCGACAAATACTTCCAGCTCTCGGACAAAAGCGTAAACAAGCAGTTCACCTTAAAAAACAATCCTAGGCGGCAGATCACTCGTAACAAGGTTGTTTAGAGGAACTAAGTCAGCCCCGCTCAACACTTGAACATGATAAACATAATATTACGAATAATATTTAGGAAGTTTGATACTTATCTTATACTTAAGAACAAAAGAAATCACTTTCAACTTCTCTGTTGTTGTTGTTGTTGTTGTATTAAGCCAACACTTCTTGTTGGCACGGGCCTTTCCCTTGTTCAGCCCGTAGGTGATCTGAAAAGATTCTTTAGGTACATGGTTAGTTTTTTGAAATTGGAAATATCTTTAGTTGTAGAGATAGGAGTGGACAGGGGAAGGATGATGGTGTCAGTAAGAGAGGGCCATCATGTCATATTATAGAAGAAGTTTGAATGAGTGTAAGGCTTTCGAAAATCGGAGAAGCGGTGCAGGTGGGGTTGTCCAACCCTTTACTCCCTTGGGTCCCTGCGGGAGGATTTTAGTTGTAGGTAAAGTTTTTTAAAAGAATGATAGTGGATGATGTGGATAGAGCCTTACAATGAGGGGATGTGATGAGGGTGATTGATTTTATTAGTTTGATTACCTTGGTGGAGGTAGGTTGTAGAGCACCTGGGCATGCTCTTCTAAGTTTTCAATGATTGTCTTTGTGACTGTGGCAGCTGCATGCTCAGCATCTTGTGCAGGTATTGCATTTTGTGCTGCACCTCTTAGCTGTGCTGTTTCTCTGCATTCCAGCAGGTAGTGAAGGAGTGGTTGCTGTGTTTCTTCTTGACAGTGTTCACATGGTCTGACACTGTTTTCCACAATTTCCCAGCAGGCTTCATATCCTAGCCTGAGTCTGTGGATGATCACAGCAAGTTTTCTTGGTGTGTGCCTGTCTATGGGAGGAGGTACTAGACCAGTCGATTTCTTATACCATCTGGCAGACGGCGAGTTCTTTTCTACCCACTCACGATGGTCATTTATCAATTTTTCTTTGCAGAGTGGTTTCATTGCATTTTTGACTTGTTGCAGTGCAGGTTGTATATGTACTTGCACTCTGTCAATGTGTTTTGTACTTTTGGCTAGCTCATCAGCCCTCTCATTGCCTGGAATTCCTATGTGACTGGGTATCCAGTTTAAGGTGACAGGTCTTCCTCTTTCGCTGTGCTGGTGTAGCAGTGTTTTAATTCCAGCCAGCAGTGCCTTATTTTATTTAATTTTCTGTTGTTGCAGGGCTTGCATTGAGGAACTTTGAGTCTGTGTGGATGATTACAGGCCCTACTTCATTCTCCAGTGAGTACAGCAGTGCCTGTCTTATTGCTGTTAACTCTGTCTGCATAGTGGAGGCGTGGTTGGAGGTCCTCCAGCAGGCTGTGAAGTTTCTTGAATATACTGCAGCTCCCGTAGTTTGATTCTCAGGATCTACAGTGCCATCAGTGTAGTATGTTTGTGCCCCTATGGTCTCAGTGTTTCTGATTGCTTCATAGGCTGCCGCTCTTAGCTCTTCTCCTGTGCAGTCCTGTTTTGCTCTTGGCAGGCTTGTGTATTTGTATAATGTTAGTGTCCTTCTTCCAGGGTGGTAGTTGTTGTGTGCCCTGTGTTGTGTCTGGACCTAGTTGCAGCAGTGTTTCTGCCATGCCTAGACTTTTGATGTTGTCACTTTGGTCCTTACCATAGGAACTCGAAGTTTGAATCTGTGGGTGTTTTTGGCAAGTTCCTCTCTTGCTCTTTCTTAGAGATGGAGTCTCTTTCTGAGAGGAACATCTTGGCCATTGTGCTTACATTTCGCTGTGCAATCCTATCCTCTAGCTTTGGCAGGTTAGTTTCAAGCCTGAGGTTGCACAGTCTTGTCCATGTAGGTGCTCCTAGCATGAGTCTCATTGCATTGTTTTGAATGACCTCCAGTGATTCTTTCTGAGCCTCTGTCAGCCTTATCAGAGTGGGGGCAGCATAGTCCACCAATGTTCTGGTGCAGGCTAGGTAATACTTCCTTTGTATGTGTTCATTTGCTCCTTCCTTCAGGGATGACATGTATCTCATGGCAGCAAGTCTTGCATTTGCTCTTTCTCTCAAGTACTTGATTTCTTCCTTGAAAGTTAGCTGCTGATCTATGACAACTCCTAGGTACATGTAGCTGTCTACCCATTCTATGGGCTCAGCTCCTATTGTTA